>NW_006921205.1:0-339 GCF_000392275.1 Phaeoacremonium minimum UCRPA7 | reverse complement strand
TGGGACTGGGACTGGGACTGGGCTGGGACATTCCGCTGAGGAGTCCCCGAGTCCCCCGCACGGCGGACATTGGGCCAATGGGGGGAGGCGTCGTTCTGTTCTGTTCTGTGCTGTTGCAGGTAGAGGTAGGTAGGTAGGTACTCTTGCCAAATCTCCAAACTAATCTAACCAATCTAACCCAGTGCATGTGCATGTGCATGCATGCATGCCAGAGGAGATGCCGATTGTCTACATTTCCATCTCCATCTCCATCTCGACTACTGTACATAGCAAACAAAACCAAAACTAAACTTTGCCCGTCCTCCCTCCCAGTCGATGATCGGCCGCCCGCCCGCCCGC
>NW_006921204.1:177343-200748 GCF_000392275.1 Phaeoacremonium minimum UCRPA7 | reverse complement strand
TATCTATCTGGCCCGTTACAAAGAGGCTCCTTTGATAAGAACTTACCTATCGTCTCTCAAAATCTATAAAACCTTATTCCCCTGCTTTTAATTTCTTATATCTTTTCACTATTTTCAATCTCCTAGCTAGCTAGCTACTCTTTCTCTTGCTTATACTCATCCACTCTTTCTTTAGCAACCATCGGCAACTATGTGTATATGACTTTATCATTGGTAAGATATTTGATGTTGAAAGTCTATACATGATTGGAAACCCATATAACTAATCTTCACCCTATGTAGTTGGTTTTAACGACCGATACACTATCAAACAGGGCCCTCGTCATCTTCCTCGTTAGTCTTAACCCTGCGGTTCGACCATTTTTGCAAAACAGGAATTGCCAGGCCAGTCCAGAGAGCCAGAGCAATAACAAAGACCAAACCGCTAGCCCAGCCGTGCGTCTGTTTAAAATGCGGTGCCTGCGAGCTAGGGAATTGATACTGCTGGAATGGAATCACAACGGCCCCGCCCACTGATGTCATGAATCCGAGAATAAAGCCTCGCTTCTGTTGGTCACCTCCACAAGCCTCGTTAACCCACCCGGCTAGTAACGGGGTGAAGCAGCCATAACATCCGCACAGAATAAAGACAGCCATCTTGAGGCCATGGGGTACATCCCAAATCGTGAGAATAATGTAACAGAAGGCCAGGAGGGATCCCACTGCAAGACAGACAGGACCACGCCTGCCGATCTTGTCCGCGACGTAACCAGTTGATATCATAAATACGAAATTGACGGCGCCGATCGATGTGGGGATGTTGTTCACTTGCGGAACAGAGTAGCGGTGCGTCGACTTTAAGAACAGCGTAAAATACTGCATCACGTAAGATCCTACCGTGAGTGTCCAGAGCGCGTAACCAGCTGTAAAGGTGTACACTTGCCACGAAGTTGCGATTCGCTTGACCACTGTCCAATCCATCTTGCCGACCGGCTTGCGACCCTCCTCCTCAATGCGCTCGCAGGCTCGGCGGCGCTCCCACTCGTTTAGGTAAAAAGCAGTGGTTTTCTCAGGAGTATCTGGGAAGCAAAACTAGCACATGGGTCAGTTTTCAGGGAGTCAATAATGCTTTGGGTAACGTACGAATCCATAAATGGCAACGGGGATGGATAAGAGGAAGTCAAAGATGAAAAGCCACCTCCATGCTGCCAGACCGCCTTTGCCATGCATACCGCTGAAAAGGGCGGACTGTAGATAACCCGAAAACATTTGGCCCAGAACGCCGCTCACGACAAAAAGAGACGACCGCCTGGCCAGCTCGCTTTTTCGATACCAACATCCCAGCGTCCACTGTACACCGGGCCAGGCAGCCGACTCGAACAACCCGCAGCAGAACCGCAGCGCATAGAATTGACCAGCCGTGTGGCACTTATACATTCCCAAGACAAAGAAGCTCCATGTCATGAGGCAGGACGGTAGCCAGTAGCGGGGTCGTACGATGGTAATGATGAGATTGGCAAAGGGGGCGCCGATGAGGTTGCCACAGTTGAATAAGGTGTTCATCCAACTGAGCTCGTTGCCTGGGCCAAAGCCCAGATCCTCAGACATACCGGAAACATATGCATTCGTGATGTTGCTGCTGTCAAGCCACTTGATAAAAAAGCAAAGACACGAGTAGGAGAGCAGAAATCAGTCAAGCTTGAAGATGAGCCTCTTCTCTTCCTTGCTCGTATTGGGCTCGTGCCAGTGAAACCATCGTGGCTCCAGTGTTGGCTCTGGAGACCGGACCGGCTTTTCGTCAAGGTGGGGTGAGTGCTTGTCGTCTACCGGCGTCGTACCTGTACCGATACGGCTAGAGTTTGTCTCGGCGGCGCGGAGTTCATATGTCGCTGACATCTTGGCAAGGGTTGCTTAGAGTCTTGGTCACACGAGGACTAGTAGATACGCCAAGTAATGTCTTTTGTCATCTGGATTGATAGATTTCACACCACCATATTCTCAATAGATCTCTGAAAGGTAAAAGCACATTAAACGTTGGGTAATCTGGCACCTTTTATGGACGATCTTATGTATCTCTGGTTATCAGTCCCGGTCTGTGCTTTAGCAAGCTTTTCCCCCTCAATCAATCGCGAACTTTGAAGGGGCAAGCACGCAAAGCTAGCTAGCTGCTTCAACTTGCCCGTCTTGAGAGTTATCGAGGGTCAGCAAGACCCGGTTTTGAGCATTCAAGCCTCGAGTTGTCACCTATCTGGGTTAGTCATGTCGGGTCAACCCGACAATTACCCCACACCGCCTCTCGATGTTATCGAGGTAGATCAACCGGCAGTCGGACACACCCGACTAGCCTTCTTTCGTTTCCAAATCATGCTCGTCGGCGTCGTGCAAACAACGATCTCCTCATAAATGTTAAGAACCAGGGGCAGAGATCCACGGATGGTCCTCTATATGAGATATACGGTCTTGTTGAAGAGTATAGTCAACAATCATCCAATTTGGTCGCAGAATGGTGGAATACGTGAATATCAATGGCGCCCGCCTTGCTTATCGGATGTCAGGACCCAAGGACGCCCCATTGTTCATAACACTACATGGCGGGCGCGGGATGGGTTAGTCAGATAGACCATTTGCGATAGCCAACTAGCAGGTTACTAACCCACATCAGGAGATCACAAATCAGACTTCAAGGCTTATAGTCCTTTGGCAGACCAGTATCGAGTTTTATCCTTTGACTATCGCGGGCATGGGCAGAGTTCTTCAACCAAGCCATATACTTTCGAACAAATTGTAGATGACATCGAAGAGGTTCGCAGACAGTTTTCGAGTGATGATCAGAAAGCCATTATTTGTGGAGGAAGCTTTGGTGGTTTCTTGGCCCAACATTACGCTATCAAATACGCCGAAAAGGTCCGATACTTGATTCTACGTGGAACTGCGCCCAGCTATCACCGTGAGATAAGCCCCTATTACCACCAATTGATATGAAGAGTCCCATTCTAATGATATAGTTACGGCTTAGAGGAAGAAGATGCTATCAAAGTACTTGAGAGCAGGCTACACAAAGCTCCTAGCTTCTCTGTTGGAATGCTAAAGAATAAAGTTTTCGGGGCTTTTGAAAGCGATCTAGAGTTTCAACTAGTACATCTTGCCATGTCGCCTTTGTATAGTGAGGCATTTGATCCGAATGCAGCTTTAAGGAGTTGCTTAGACAATGTATACAATGCTGAGTCACATAGTAAGCATCTCTCCGTTCTCGCTATCTCGACATGCAAATACATGACTTAAAGTCTAACTGGCTGTAGACGATCTATACTCGGAAGACGAAAAATATTTTGACTACCGAGACGACCTACCTAAAATCAAAGCGAAGACTTTGGTGATAGTTGGGGATAAAGATTGGATATGTCCGCCAAGTAAGAAACATGAATATATTTTTAACGACACCGATCGAAAATATGCTTACTTTTATCCAGGAAACTCGATACTCATTACTTCGAGAATCCCACACGCTGAGTTATTCATTGTGGAGAACGCAAATCATAGCGTCCACTTAGAGAAGAACAAGGAGGTTATTGAAAAAATCAGAGCATTTATAGCAACTGAGATTCCTGCAGAGTAAATTACAAGCAAAAAAGTAGCAACTTATAAGAGCTAAGAGAGGCTCCAGAAGTGGACTGTAAATAGTAGGCCTAGAAGGCAGATTGCTAGCTCACGTAGAATGTTCCAACTTTCTTATGTCGCTACCAAAGCTTGGGTATGGCTATCATGTCTCTGTAACTGAGCTCCCTAGGTAGGATCTCTGGTGCCTACTTAACAGGATCTTAGAGTACAGAGAAAGGTGAGGTTGGCTTAGAAGCAGAAGTGGTGAATTGTTGTTGCATCAAACAGCCATTAAATAGAAGATATCTCAAGTCATTATTTTCATGACAAGTTCACATGAATTCAATGGTATTTCCGACAAAAGCCGCATCGTCGCTACATAGGAGGACCTGGATAGATCGACGGATTGCCCTCTCAATGGATACCATTTGGGTTTCGGCAAAACCATGAACTCATTTAGGTGGCAGTTATTCTAATCCAGGACTCTACAACAAAGTCGCAGCTAAGATGACTGAGTTCTTAGCTCTTGTGAGTACTCGAGGTATCACGGAAAACTATACATTCTTGAGTAATCGAGAAAAATATATGCTAAAAATAGGGTTTTGGCATTCCCTTATATTCCGGTCTCTGTGGGTGAGATCGAGAATCACAGCAATCAGCAAAATAGAAGGTAAAATTTACTCTAACTTGGTCAAGGAATATTTGAGCTATGGTATAGCAGCCAATGAATAGATTCGCGAAAGAAAATAGCATGTTATCCGAAAGGGAAAGAAAAGGTCCTGATGACATTGCAGTAAGAATTTGAATGGTTTGACGTCACATACGACACTCTTCATCGCCATTGAAAAGCCCAATACATTTTAATAGCCCAATCACTGTCGCCTGGAGGCTTCATTTTCTTGCATCAATCTCTGAGCCGCTGCAAATTCTGTAGACACGCATACGTGGCGGTGTCTCGTTATCGATGAATGTCGGAGCTGCCTGCCACATTCCTCACATGGGATTGTAGGTCGATTGTAGGGCAATTCTAGGGGCGCCTCTAAATCAGGAGAACCGGGGTGTTCTTTCTTCCTATGAGCGACAAGTTTACTAAATTTCAAGAAGCCCTTCCCCCTGACTCTCTTGCAGCTAATAATATTGCAAGGATGTGGGGTCCAATCATGGATCTCCTTCATATACTTGGAATACTCCGACTGAGTTATGAATGGTCGAGTTTGCTGCTGAGTATTGTGTGGTAATTCAAAGTATGATTCATCACGATGCTTTTCACAATTCGAGACGTGACATACTGGGATGAGCCACATACGGTTTTCAGATGTGGGAAATAGCGCCGAGGACTCGGTGGGCGTAAGCCTATGAGCATGAGCAAGATGTTGTTTGAGATGCTCTTTGCGCTTGAAAGCACGGTTGCCTTGGTATTGCGAACATCTGTTGCAGGGATAAGACTCGCTGCCTTTTTTTTTGGAGATCTCTGATGTGGCGATGAAGACTGCTCAATCTTGTAAATGTCACCTGACATTTGCAAATATATCGCGAGCCGAGTTGTCCGGCGACAGAGTGTTGCGTCGCACAGAGATGCGGAAATTTGAGAGCGAGAGTGATTTCCGGATCTCTTTCGTTGCTTTCAAAATCATGGTGAAAAGGGTGCGCCAAGTCTTCACCTATATACTCAGAGCCTTGATGCTCTGCAGCTGGGAACGGAGAAAGGAAATGGTCGTCCTTAAAATTGGGCTTTGGAGGTATGTTTAAGTTGTTGTCCAATTTCCCGAAGTTGTGCGTCGGGAGTGTTCTGTCATGTTCACATCAGACAGGGTGATGGTCAGAGACAGGGAATGTGCGGTTGAACCCAAAACCTAGCCCTGTGATCACCCGAAGCCAAACCCAATCATGTTGAAGTACACTACATTCGGACTAATTTATTTCGTAGCTAAGTATAATATGCGTGTTTTTGGTGTGTTGGTGTACGTTAGGCATATACCGACTTGGGTAAAATAGATTGGAAGGCTATCCAAGGCGCGCCAGATGGCCAACATATATTGCATGTAGGATTACACGTCCTGGTTATTATCTTGATAGCAATCGCACTAGTGCCACACATCGTCATATAAATTCACGCACGAGGTCCTGCTTTTATAGTAGCTTGTGTCAATATTCAAACGATATGGCTCGTTTTCGCGTCCATAATCCATCTATCGTCTCCATCCTCCAAACTGGCTTGAGCGTCGACGTTCAATGCGGTGTTTTAGCAAGATCACCACAAATCATGCCTTACCCCGAGCAGCCAATTGAGCCTCAAAGAGACTCGCAGGCTCAACCGATCGTTTCTCTTCCTCCATAGTCCCATTATTGCCCTTCAACCTACTCCCACCATGACATCCAACTCCCCAATTCGTCCCCAGCGGGGGACTCTGGATGTTATAATCCCCATTGATATTCCACGCCACTCCACTGTTGATCGCCCAACCGTGCCCGCTGCCCGCCGTGCCGCGGTTGATGAGCGTCGTCGTCGCCGTCGTGTTGTCCACGAGCAGGCCGTGCGCCCAGTGTGCGTGCGGCTGGATTTGCATGACTGGTTGCTGTCCGAAATGGCGTACCACAGCATTGGGGCCGGGGATGAGACCTTGTGTTACAATGGGAAATGATTTAGCATCTGCGGCACCTTTGGTGCCGCTGTCGATAACTAGAACCTGTGTCCCGGAGATGGCAATGTCGGCAGCATAGCCGGCGCCGTTATCTGTGGCGTGGTCCCGGTGGACAGACACGCTCTGGATTGTAATCCTCGAAGAATTTTGTCCGATCTTCACGGCGTTGTTGAAACCTGTAATAGACAGCCCGCGCGCGTAGCTGTCGGTGACCCATGGAAGGATTGTCAGGGCGCTTCCCTGACATGAGTTGTCGGTTATGATCTTGCCTGAGCAGCTGGGGGATAGAGTGATGCTCATGGACTCAACACCGAGCTCAGAGGGAGCGGATGGTGGCGTGTATATCACAAGCTTGGGGGACATATAAGCGGAGTCAAGTTGGTCAGTCAGAGGTATGTCTAGTGTGACTGTGTTGGACGAAATGGCTTTGACAATTCGAGGCTGGTAGACAGTATCTTGAGGCTGCCAAAGAAAGCCAGTCAGCAAAATCCACCCAATGTACTCTCCAACGAGCCTAGTTCTTTTCACTCACTGTGAGCCAGGTCTGATGTTCACCGTCCCGGACGAGATCAGCCATCCCGTTCGCGCGCACCCATTTCGCCGTCACGGCCCTTTGTACCCAAACATTCTGTCCCACTTTCAACCCTGTCGAGTCTTTGACGGTCACTTTGGTCGCGCCGACAGGCACGTATTTGTCCGTGATTGCAAATGAAGTGCCGGGCTTAGGATTTGAGACCTTGGTACCCATGGTGATCACGCTGAACTCCCCGCTCTTTGGTAGCAAAGTTGTCTTTCCGGGCCCAGCTCCCCTCAAGCTTACACCCCTGGGGATGGTTAGACCAGAGTTGAGATGGTAGTCGCCCGGTGCCAGCGCGATGACACCACCGCCGCTAGATGAAGAAAGGTTGTTCAATGCATCTTGAATCTGCTTGCTTTGGTCGCCGCTAGCAGCTTGAATCGTGACTGCTGCTGCTCGATGAGAGTCAGGAAGAGGATCATTCGAGGCATGGTAGCCACAAAAGCTGAAGTCAGGAATGCCATTGCCTTTCTTATCCTTGAGCTCCGTATAGTCTACAGTAACCGCCAATGCGACTGGCAAGACCAGGAACTGCAGAACAACGCCTGGAAAAATCATTACAGATGTTGAAGAGTCGGTCTATGTCGTAAACGGGCTATTTGCTGCAGAAAGCGGTAAACTCCTCTGGATATATCTCAAATATGATCTACTTTATATACAATTTCTAGTCGCGATTCCATCCGAAAAGGGATGGATACTTCGCATCGAGTCTAGCATTCTGCTTACAAGCTGACTGTGGGTTACATGGGGCCGAATTCGCATATCGACCAGCGAGCCTATGAAACTTCAGATTCTCATTGTGAACCCGGGCCCGCTGAGGCGCAGGAAACGTAAAAGAAATTTGGAGAGTTGCAGAAGACAATCAATCATAGTTGCAAGGCTGGGAGTAGCAGAGGTCATACAAGGGCTGTACGAAAATGACGCTTACGGCATGTTGGCATGAAATGCCTCGATTACCTAAAGAAGAAATCATATGCGCGCGCATCGTCAGCGTCAATTTCTAGGTGGGTATTAATTAAATTGTTTCAGCTCACTCATGTAAGTAAAGTGCCCAACACATTGACGTTCCTCAACTTGAGGGGAATTCGTGCCAAACAGTGGAAATAGAAACTCAGCCTGAACACCTACCTGTATACTTCTCATTTGAGGTCGTCCAAGATGAAAAGCCCGGGATGAGCATTGGGTTGACTCCAGCCAGTTACTCCTCGAAAATTGCAGTGTTCTAGAAATAGTTGAAAAGATGAAAAGAAGAGCAAAAGGGGAGAATACATCGGAAGCACCGTACACTATTTGCATGGATTTCACAAGCAGTAGCAACGGGCAGTTTCAAAAAGTCTAAGTGCTAGATACACGGGCATAGTGAATGATGTGATAAAGTGGTAAAATGGTCAACTATGAACCCTACAAAGGATATGGTCACGCTGGTTCGAGGAAGGCGAGAGGAAGGTAGTGTTCACTAGTAGCAGCTCATGCCTCTGATGTGTCAGCATAGATCCTTATGGTCATGCCAGAAACGAGCCAGTTCTCCGAAAGACGGTTTTTCCATATGAGTCTGAGCCCAGGAAAGGATTCCGCACTCAACCGGAAACTGCATCTCCATCCCTGGAATCTGGCATTCACACTTCCTCTCCAGTCCTAGGGCTATACACTCGCAATCCCGATTCGACCCTGGATATTTCCTACCCACTAGACCCTTATGGAATACTCCACGCTGCTCAACATACCATCTTTGCGAACAATGTGAAGTCCTCATATCTTTGTTTGGGAAGCACTCCTCCCACAGCCGTGCATCGGTGGCCCGTTCTTCGAGTGTCGTCTCCGTAGGGAAAAGTAGTAACGTAGCAGACGTTGGATATAAACGGTCGTCTTCGAGAAATACCCAGGCTCGTTGTCGGTACAAATTTTTGAAGAAGCCCTGATGAATCAGAACCACGAGAACGAAGCTCCCATTACATTCCTGAGTATTTCTCACTGTACTGATCATCTGGATCAACACGGCCATGAAAGCTCTCTATGTAGCTTGGAGTAGTTACCCCCCAGATTAAATTGAAATAGTTCCTAAACCATAGCTTAAGGTAATCCAATCCATGTAATCCGAGTGTGGTGTAACGAAGAAAAGTTGCAGCAAGATCAAAACCGAAGCATGCCAATTCGGGTACGATTTTCAATTCAAAGATCCTGAAACGCGCCAGATCGGCAGCATAAATATCAGCATTGACATAGACACTGTCTGGAAATAATAGTCTCGATGTGGTACGAGAAGATATGGAGCCAGTCGGGATCTCCGGGAGCCAGGAGTTTCCTGATTGTGCAAATATAGCCCCATACAAGGACTCGACATACTTGTTCACACAGCGGATGGCTTCTCATTCTGACGGTGGTAGCTTCCGGTCTACTAATGTGTTCAAGTTCATTGCTTCCGACTTTTGTAGCTTACACAGAAGCTCATACCGCAGAAACGCTCTGAATAGTCGTCTCCTTCTGTACATTTTAGCTAGGCAGCATCAAACCTGAGGCTTACTTCCTGGTCTTGGTATACGAGACGGCCATGGAGTGATAACTCAGGAAGGCAAAGAATGTTCCGAGGGGGGTTAGGTTGCAGTTGCCTTGGTGAGATAGTCCTCGATAAAGAGTAGTAATCTGCCATGAAGTTTCTCGAGCTCGTTGCTAAGATTGTGATCTGTTTGTAGGGGTTTGCGGAGTAGCTGTGCTTTCCACGAGTTAAAGGGATCGCTGGTCGGGTATATGTTGTACATGTCGTAGGGGTCGTAGGAAGGAAATGTGATGATTCCTACAGCATCCTGAATCATCTTGTCGTCGAAGTCGGCATATAATATTTTCATAGTGATGAATGCTCTTGATTCAGCGTACTGATAAAGCATGATAGGAGAAGCCCGAATAAGCTGTAATATGAAGCGTTTGGAACGAACACATACCAGTATGTGTAGACGAAACTCTGGTGGGAGCATCATGAAAAGGTCCATCTTTAGTGATGTTGAGCAGGTCAAATTAGCCGCAGAGCCTGAAATGTGAGATCAGTTGTTCGCCGAGCTATAGTGTAAATGTGCAGGAATACGGTTACGAGGTTGTATGTATCCTTCAAATGATTTAAATGACGGATGAAATGTTTGGCTAGTTTGCGAGGTAGTTTTATTTCAATGGAAATTAGTCATTGTATGCTTCGGAGAAAGAAATATCAGACTTTGCTATTCACTACAAAAGTTTAGATAACAGCATGTACCCACAACACTCCCATGGATCATGCTCTTTAGTTCACACTGAATAGCAGTAGATTTACGGATTGGTGAAATTCTATTCAGATACTATCTAACTACAATGACCAAACCTATAAGTATTCACCCATCATATCTCATCCCCATGTCTACTTGGACTTTTCCATCACATGCTCGGGCTAACAGTCAAATTAGAACAAGGCTTTCAATACGAATCACTCAAGAAGCAAAACAAGCAAGTAATTGATCAGATGTTGAATTTGAGGGCCATTCTGCCTATTGCTTCCTTGTGTGTGGTATCCATACAGTAGAATCCATAGCCACCGTTGCCAAATTCCCCACAACGCCGGTCTGTAGCCAGACATGTCTCGGCTAACGAAAGGGGGTATGTGAAGTAAGGTGGCGCGCGTAGCACGCCAGTGGGAGAATCGAATAGTCTTTCCCAGAGGTGGTAATTACAAAAGAGATAGGACAAATTCAGACTCCTTCCCCCCTAGAGTCTCTACTCGACAAGAAAGCAGCGTGATGCCACAAAACTAGTAAATGGGCCGCGAGCCGGGCTCATCCCACTTGCGATGAATACCGGCTCTGTTCTCGGACATCTCGAGCTGAGGCTGAGGGGATTCGTCCTCGCCCTTGACGTCCGGGCCCCAAGAAACTCTCCCACTCCGTCGGCGTCGGAAGCTGGTGTCAGCGACACTGCTAGGGCCGATCCACTCCCAGGCCCGACCGACCTCGCCATTGTGGCCCTCGCGCTGGCCCGTCCGCACGTTGCTGTTCTGCTCAACCACGGCGCGGACCCGCTGCCAGATGCGCTCGCGCTCTGACACGCTGTGCACGTTACGCAGCACATCGTCTCTCAAATTCGGCAGGAAGAGGAACGGGTCATCTTCCCCACCATCCTCGTACGCCAACTCCTTCTGGGTGGCGAGACGCTCGAGGACAATGTTGACAAGGCCAGGGACCTTAGCCGCTGTAGCGCGATATGAGCGGTATGTAGACCGTGCATACAAGAAAGACAGGATCGAAGCTATTACAGCCCCAATGCCGAGTCGATGTCTTGCCAGCCCGAGGCGGATGGAGCGGCGGACCGCGCAGGTGATTGGAACGCGAGAGAGAGAGGTGCTCGAGAGGAGAACTGGAACGGCTCCGCCGGTGGCAGGGTCTCTGGATCGAAAACATGTCTGGTTAGTCAGCTTGTCAGGTACTCTTCAAATCTTGGTCCTCCAGGATACGCATTACTGCGACATGTGCTCGGTGCAACCTGAGAAGGGGATGGGAGGATAAAACTTACGGTTGTGTCTCTGCCTCGACCTGGATCTCTTCCCTAGATTCGATCTCGCCTAAGGCAGCCGCCCACAAATCATCAAACTCTTGCTTGCTCATCTTCTTGTTCCGCTTCTCGCTGACTGTTTCCTTCAAAACAGGCTCAGCGATGGATGGGGTTGCGGGCTTCCCATCTTCTTCCTCAAGCTCTCCGCACTCATACTTTGCTCGGCGCTCACGGAGCTCCTCAACAGCCTTGTCTGCCACGGCCTGAACCCGACGGACCTTCTCACCGTCGGGCTCGCAAGTCGGAGGGATTGGAACAAGGCCGCCGAGAGACAGTGGGTGGTTCTTCAGGATGAAGTCGTCCTCACATCGAACGGAGTAGTCCTCATAGCAGTAGGCATGCGGCGGGCATGGCTCGCACTGCGGCTCCGCCAAGGCGACAGCCCAGTCCGGAATATCGAAGTTGAGGTCGGCAGGAATGATTTGCGTAGCTGGCCGCCCAAGCCCGCAATAGCCAACGGCAATCTTCTCTTGTCTGTACCAAGCCGCGTAGGCGCCCAGCAACGTTGTGGCTAAAACCCAAAGCGGCGTTGTCAAGCTCGATCGCTTCTTTGACCGCCTCTGAGGTACCACAGCATTTTGTGCCCTGGTGGGCTCTTCCTCCTCCAGTGCCAATTGCTCCTCCGGCGTGAACTCTTCACCGGCCTCGACAACTGGTGCCTCCGGCGTCTTTGAGCGTAATCTGCTCACGGGGATCTCGAAGGACTTGGAGAAATGCGAAGTAGCGTCGTCAGCGACCGGGCCATCCGTTCTTCTCCTTGCCGCCGAGCCTGCAGGCTTCTTTGCGGTCGATTCCACACCAGCAGTTCTCCTACGATTAGTTGGAGTCTTAGGTACCGGCGGTGGAGAGCTTCCACTCTGGAATGGGTTGTCGCTGGTGAACACAGTGTCGTCGTCCGCAGAGTGCCTGACAATTGTGTCTTCGTCAGACTCCTCTACCTTGACCTGCGGCGGCAGCTCACTGCGGCGAGGCTTCCTCACAGATCTCCTGCCATCCGCATGCGAATCTGTGTCGGTGTCCGACGCGAGCGGCGTCTGACGACTGCTTGCCCTGCCCTTGCGCTTTGTCGGGCTGGCGACGGGTTCGGGTAGGTGCTCCGGCTCCTCCGACTCCTTCTTAACTCGAGTGGAGGTTTTCCGCGGGGACCTAGCCCGCTTGGAAGTACTCGGCGGAGGCATGAGGGTGTCGTCGGTGGAGATGGCCGTGTCCTGCGAGCTCTCCGCGTCGACGATGCCGTAGCTGGAGCGCTTCGCCCTCGCGCGCTGCGCCAGGATCTTCTTAGATTGTGGCGCCACCTTATCGTTGAAGAGGTCGACCAACTGCTGCTTCTTGGCGGTCGCTGGGTAGGACACATTGTAGGTGACGAGGATGGAGCGCAGTCGCGGGACGGTCAGCGACCATGGGTCAAAGCCGCCCTGGAGATAGTCCACGCTCTCCGTGTCAGACATCTTTCCGCAAAGTCGCTAGGTCAATGGCAGGAGACTAAGTGAGATGAATGTCACGAGGAAAGCACACAAAGCAAAATCGCCGATGCCGAGATCAAGGGTTGATGGCTTGTGGGAAACAGCTGATGCAGTGTTGCTCAAAGCTAATCAATTCCTAGAAATGTGCGACCGATGACAGCATCAAAGGTTGAGTGCAGGCGCCTTGAAGCACGCTCTCTCCCAACTGCGGGGAATAGCAAAACAAGCCCGAAGCTGTGTGGTTTCTTGCGCTCTCCAGACAATCCCAGGCTTTTTGCACCGTCGCAATCGTGACTTGCGAAACGTGTAGGAGGGAAAACCGGAGGATGCGCTGGCGGGGGAGATGAGATTGATGTTGATTTTATTTTAAAGGACAGCCGGTGGGTGGATGGTCGATGTCGACTGACGCAAGTGAAGAAAGCTTGGGGGCCACCATTAGGTCGGTTGTCAGTGGCAACCTGGGCTCGAAATTGGCGCTTGGAGGGGTGCTAGAGTGGTAGCCCACCGCGGAAGGACCTTTTGAAAGGCATTTCCCCGTCGGAGAATATGTGCACGCAAGCCACAGTGCGCCACATGATCGATTAGTCATGGTCTAGGCTAGCCGTTTGGGTGGGTGGCGAACTAACACCCCCGGCTGCCTCCCGTCCCCCTAACCCATGAGCTTTTGGCCTCGCCTTCACATGCTCAGGGGTAACACATTGGTTGGGCTATATTTCATACGTCACAGTATTTGATGAGGGTCATTATCATATCAAAGTCACATGCAATATATTGAAGGTTGAACTGTAATATTTTGCCAAACGGCAGGGTTTTTTTTTGTGTATTTTCTGAGGTTTTCTCTTTTTTTTTTTCTGGTTTTTGTTTGTGGTTTCTTATTTGATCCAAAGCATCATTACCTTTTTTTTGTGTGTTGTTTGTTGTACGAGAAGCAGTCACGATATCCAGAAGCCCGAAACGTCGTTGAGAAAGCGATCGAATGAATGAAAAACTCGTGGAGTTATTATTCAAGATAGGGGGAGCACTTGTTCATGCTCCCCAGCCGAAATCCAAAAACCGTTAACATACAAAAATGAGGCCAGCCGTATCCCACGGGGCCAAACTCGTTTCCCACGCTTCGCTGAGTGATTATGTGACATGAGTTGTCCACCATGCGCCATGCGCCATTGCCCCTTTCCTCCTAACCTTGTCTGGCATATTCCCATGCCCATGCCCCTTACTCAATGTCCACCTTGCGGACCTCGGTCCACTCCTTCTCGACCTTGGGCACCGTGACGACCAGCACGCCGTCCTCCATCTTGGCCGCGATGCCCTCGCTGTCGACCTCGTCCTTGGTCTCGCTGCCCTCGGGCGGCAGGCGCACGTCGCGCGCGAACAGGCCGACGCGACGCTCGCCGCTCACCAAGCCCTGGAGGAAGGCCTCGTCGCCGGGCCGGTAGACCACGCCGCTGACGCCCAGCACGCTCTTGTCCGCGTCCCAGTTGACGCCCACGTCCTGCTTCTTGGCGCCTGGTACCGCTACGTGCAGCACCCACGACGTGGCCGTCTCGAAAATGTCGACGGGCGGCGCGAAGGACTCGACGTCCTCGTCGGAGGAATCGTTGCTCTCCTCGTTCTCGGCTGCGGCACGGTCGTTGGTTGTGTCGTTGCCGGTGGCGTTCTGAGCCCGCTCGAGGTACTCGCGCACCTGTTGTGCGTATGGGTGGCTAGCGAAAGCCTGGATTAGAGGCGTGAAGTCGAAGGGAAAGCCAGCGCCATGGGGTCCATGAGGGCCACCAAAGGGAGGAGGCGGCGGCGGGCCGTGGTGGTGATGAGGGCCACGACCGAAGGGACCAGGGCCAAAGCCAGGTCCGTGGTGTGGTGGTCCATGAGGGTGCTCGCCGCGGAAGCCAAAGCCTCCACGTCCACGACGGCCGGGACCGCCACCATGGCGGCCGTGGTGATGGCCACGTCGGTGCTCACGCGGGTCGGGGATCTCCTCAGGCGGGTCGGCCGTCTCGTCGCGCAGGGTGGCGGGCGAGTCCTGCTTCTCGTTGCCGCTCATGCCGCCCATCTCCTTGTCGTTTTCCTCGCCGCCAGTGGCAGCAGCACGCTCCTCGTCGGTATATTGAGGAGGCTGCTCCTCATCGCCAGAGCCAGGGGCGCCGCCAGGGAAGCCTCGGCGGAAGCGTCTGCCCCTGCAGGAGCCTCGACGGCCCCATGGGCCCTCAGCCCAGTCCTCACCACCCCAGTGGCGCCATGGTCCTCCGCCGCGTCGACGACCCCATCCCTCGAAGCCGCCTGGGCCGAAGGGGAAGCCGGGTCCGAAATTCATGCCGGGGAACTCAGGGCCAGTGTGGTCGACACCAGCGCCGCGAGCGTGGCTGGGGTCTAGGGCCGCCATGAAGTCCCAGAAAGGGACGGATGCGTGATTGAAGTTAGGGGGGCCGTTCCAAGCCATGTTGATTGTTTGTGAATTTGCTGATGTAGGTATTGTAAGGAGTGATCTGTTGATGATGTAGGTGATAGTGTGATGAAAGTAAAGTCCTTGACTTTGAGAGGATGTCGGAATCAATAGATTGATAGAGAAGAGAAGAGAAGGAAACAGGAACAGTCTCAGAGACAGGATAAAGTGAAGCCTATATAGGACTTACCAACCCCAAGGCAAGAACGAGGGTGCGTAACTACGAACACCTCAGACGACAGTCGCCTCGTAGGCGAGCATGCCTTGACTAGGCGAACTCACTTACATGGCTCACCTCACAAGCTAACTACCGCGCGGAAGAAGGACAACCAAATGAAGGGGGGCGATAAGTCCCATCCCGCCACCGCCGGACCAGCAAACCACATTGCGCCGTCTTGCTAGAGGACTCGGACGATCTCAAAACTAGTTGGGGCCATCCAGGAGCAGTCACGCAGTCCGCGTACGTACACCTGATATCTGATTCGAAGTTGTTAGAACACATTCGAATGTCTATGCATAATACAGGCTCTTCGCTTGTAAGACATTATGTTGGAGGGGTGGTGGGAGTCACACACCTCTGAGGCCAGGCATGTCTTCGCCACGCGTCCCCGCAATGCGTACGCGGCTCGACTGCAAGTCCCCTAACCTCCGCTGTAAGTTGCGGGCGGTGGTGTAGCTGCACCGAGTGCCGAGCTGACGCTGGGCTCTCTAGCATTTCTAGGTAACTTAGCGCACGCAAGCCACAGCAAGCGGCCACCTCGGCCCCGAGACTGGCGTCGGAGGTTATACCGGGCAATTCGGTACATTCAGCTGGCATCAATTCGATTCGAAAAGAAGCCATAAGACGATTCACGAACTTGCAGCCAGAAGTTCCACATAAATCGGCAGTCCGACGATGAGTCTGAGACTACCCGTGAGGCCTCTTGGCCACTTGGGAGTAACTGGTCTCGACCGAATTGTTTCTGAGCCAATAATACATGCTACCTTTGGCATATCGTGCATTAACAGAAGAGCCCTATCATGGGGCGCTTCAGTATCGTTGTTTCATCTTAGCTGTCTTCAAATGACCGCAACCGCCTTGTCTCATACCTAGGGAGTCGACATGATAGATACACTCACTTCCTATTCGCCATCTTCTCTCTGACCAGATGGTCCTCTGTACTATGCTTTTCTGATACTATCAAATAAGATTAACATCTATTTTCTGAGCAGCATTGAAAAAGTCCTCTCTACACACCTCTCCTACTCCAACACGTTCAAATCCATCCTTCAATAGCCTACTCCTCGTCACCACAAGCACGAAGTAGCTCTGAAAAGCGCCCTTATAAGTCATTCTGGCAGTGTGTAGACAGAAGAGTTCTTCCGTCCGGAGATCCTCCTGGTCGAAAATCGCCCATCCACAGACCCTGTCGTCCGCATCGTAGAGGCAGTGCGCCTGGAAGCTGCGACTCTCACGCAAGGCCTCCTTCACATGGGCGGAGGCCACCTTGTCAATGTCAGAATGCTTGATCAGTGAGTTTGACCGCGTTATCTCCCGTAAAGAGGCCGCGAGAAACAGAGGCTGCAACGGTGAGGTCTCGACAGCTCCGCCGCCGGCGCCGCCGCCGGGACCTTCCCTAATACAAATGGTCGACTCGAGACTCGGCAGCGGAGACTGCAGCCTGTGCAGATGAGCCACAGGCCCGTCCAGAGCAGCCCAAGACCACGAAGGAGCCCTCCGGTGTGTGGCGGTCTGCATTCTGCTGTCCTTTGACAGCCAGAGCAGGCTCCTGTTAAGATACTTGAGCCACAGGCCGGAAACATACTCGCTCCCGAGATGGGGGCGCAGATATGTCGCCAACGCGGCAAGCGCAACGAGCTTGTCTCCGGGCTGCGTCAAGCTCCTCGTGGAGAGTACTCCACGAGCCTGAACCAGGTCTCAAGATCTGCAGGAGGCCGTAGGGAGAAGTAGGATGACGGGGTGGTCAAGATGTGCTGCACGCGGAAGTCTGCGCCTGCGCCTGCGCCTGCGCTTCGGCGGAGCTCCACGAAGTCTTCTGCAGAGAGCGTCCCCCGGCACTGCCAGACGATGCGGTTCTCGAAGAAATGCAGCATCCGGGGCGACAGGACGTACTCCTGGAGACACCATGCTCTCTTGTTCCAGGGGCTCTCGAGGAAGTCATCGGCGATCGAGCCGGTGTGGTTGGTGAACGTGACCTTGGACGTATCTCTGGCCATATCTACCGAAAGCTGCACGTCGACGCTGTCGCGCGTCACATTTCTGGGGAACAAGCAACCCTGATTGGCATCTTTCGCAGCAGTCGCAACAAGCGTAACGACAGCTGACTGATATAGTGCCGCCATCCGCTTGGACTCGGCGGCCCAGTCTTCTTGGTCATCTTGGACGATGCATAGGCTATCGACCCATAGATACTCAATACCAAGCGCTCTTGTGATTTGAGTTGCATCTCGTATCGTCTTCGGGAGCCGAGAGGGCTCGATATAAGTATGATGTTGCTCGAGGGTCGCCTTGGTCGTCTTGATGCCTGTGAAGTTCCCACCCCAGCAGTAGCTGAGGGCAGCGTAGCGACTCGAGACATCCCGAGATGAGACCAGGTGCAGCTCAGGAACCATGCCCTCGTTGTTTATCTTGATGAACCGAGCGGGCAGTCCTTCGGGCGGCCTACCGATTGAGCACGAGTGGTTGGTGCAACAGTTCGATAACCACTGCTGCAAAAGCTCAAAGTCGCACTGCGCTGACATCGGCCGCCCAATCGCGAATCCAGCTCTCGCGGCAGCACTGTCTAAGAACAGTCAATGATACACTATTGCATCAAGCATCGGGACTCGCACCTGGCTCGGCATGTACATTCACAAAGCGACCGACCTTGTCGCCAACACGCACAAACACGCGCGACAGTCCGACCGGATCTCCTGCTGCATCGGAAGCCCACGGGAAGAGCCTGACTGCGTCATGTCGAATGCCCTTGAGCCTGGTTCCCGATATGGCATCCAGAAACAGCGCACATAGCCTGCAGGTTCTTGCGGATGCCGTAAGCTTGGCCACGCTGCGGTGCAGCTCGTGGCCGTCTGCTGCCTGGCCGTTTGTGACGATCGGCAGCTGGATGTTCTCACACGAGATACAGAGCGCCATATGAGTTAGGAACCACAGGCGGACAACGCATCTCGAAACTTTACCTTCGTAGCCCCTTGGTTTTACTTGTGCTGGTAAACACAGAGATAGACTGGCTGACATGCCCATCGCCAGTCGGTTCGCAGACGGCACTTACCGTTTCTCAGCTCCGAAAAGTAGGAGGACGAGAGGCATGCCTCTTCACCAATCAACCCTCATCCTCAACATGACTGCACTTCAGCACCTGCCTGCTCAGCACTTTGTTATCGAAACGCACGATTCAAAAGCCACATACACCAACAACCCTTCGTCATTACCAATCATATGTAACAGGTCTAGCAGCACGACGCAACACGCCGGCCCTAGCCTTCTTATACATGTCTGCTTGTATATATGTCTACAGATTTGATTTGCAGATTGCTCTGATGGCTCGGCAGGGCCAATCATCTACATGGATAAATCCCTGCCAGTGTAGTGTAGTGTATACATATATAATGCCACATGGAACTAGAAATTGTAGCCAGTCCATATCTACCTTACTTGCGCTGCTCTGGAAGAAGAACAATGTGGTAGGAACATGACCAAATAGCCTCCTAAACACCCTTCCTCCTAATGCTATTCCGCCTCGACCTAGCATGCGCTCGCTCGCTCGCTCGCTCGCTCCTTGTCGAAGTGCCACTCGTGACACACCGTCGTGTATCGTCATCTCGCTTGCATCATGCCCGTCCTATCCCAACCCCGTCCCATCCCATACCGAAAATATCTTGTTTCCTTTCGCTGGTGTATTAGATTGCCAGATCAATTGCCCATATCAGAGAGCCTGTCCCGAATATAGATAGAAGCGCATATACCCAACCTCCCAGATGTTAAAAACGCCGTGGCTGCTTAGCTGCCTGCCCCAAATAAGCAAATGTTGCCGATTTCCCATTTCCATCCTAGCTTTGTCTCTTATCAAGCCGTTTCCTTTGTTGTTGCTGATGTTGCCAGTTTCTTCTCCGCCTCCTCAGCCCTCTTATTCGCCTCTGCGACCTCCTGTCTCAATTGCTTGATGTACTCGATCGCCATCTCCACGGTGCTCGCCTTGCTGTTGGGGGCGTTCCCTGACTTGTCCTTTTTATCGCTGTCGCCTTCGCTGCCTTTGCTCTCGACGCCTGGGAGGTTGGGGAGTAGAGTCGCGATTTCTTGCAGGGCGGAGTTTATCCGATTCCGCCGGCCCTGCTCGGCGATCTTGTGCGACGTCCGTTTCGAGGTGAGATTGGTCGATAGCTCGCTCGGGTAGGAGACGCCCGGGACGGTGTTGCCTTCAAGAATGTTTTGGTAGTTGGACTTCGATGCTAGCAGACGGGAAGCCGTGTCTTCTGCATTTGAGCCTCCAGGGAGCAGAGGTTTTATGTTTGGCGAAATCTTGGGTCTTAGCGCTGGGGAGACGTGAATCGAGCTGATGCTAGCCCGCTTCTTACTACTCCTCGGCGCCAACTGTGGTGTTTTTCTTAGGTTCGGCGTGGTTGACGAGGAACCTGGGAGGAGTTGCGGACTTGCGCTGGCGGAGGCAGGTCCAGTTGGCTTGGCAAACACTGGGGATGGAAGTGCTTGGAACGGTGTCTTCGGTGCGCCTTCAAGAGCTGGAGAGCGCAATTGTGGTGATTCGGTGTTGATAGGAGCGGGTTGCGGTTTCGAGAAGTTGCTGGAGCTCACAGACTCTGGCAGCTCAAAAGTCTCAATGTGTTCCATCTCATGCGACTCTGCTGAGCCGGTAGTGGTACCTTTATTTGCGTTTGGTGATGTGAGCTTCATGAGGGAAGCAGGTGTCGCTGGCGAAGGCTTGCCGGGCAGGGAAACGTGTGGAGCGGCCGGGGCAGCACTGTTCTGAGGCTGCATATACGGAGAAGGCTTTGCAGACCTCGGCTTGGGAAGGGGTGGAGGCGGCATCTCTGAGAGGTTCTCGGGTGATACAGATCCATTCTCAGAATCGGTCGTTCCCATCGAGACAGGCGTCTGACCCTTTGGCTGAGCCGGATGTTGTATTGGCTTCGAAGATTGGTCCTGAGGCTGCTCTACGCCCTCGGCTAATCCGCTGAGCACCTGGCCATTGAGTAACGGGGTAGATCCTGTTTTTTTCCTCTGCGGTTTTGAGATTGGTGACTGTCGAACACTGCCCTTGCCCCTTGATTTTGTTGAATTGCCTTTCCTGGTCTTCTTGGAGACATCACTTAGACTCGGTGCGGGCAGAGAAGGGGGCACCGCCTCTAGGTCCATCTCATCAGGGGAGCTGGTGTTTGCAGCCGATATCCTATGGTCAAAAACTGCCATTGATTCATTCTGTGCATGAAGCGCAGGAGACGTGAGAGGGCTGAAATAAGCACCAGGAACCGTGAACTGTGTGTCAACGGGGAAATGACTCTCCAGAGGCGTCACAGCGGGTGAGACGAGAGGAGTGAAAGCCATCTATATGCTCATTAGTGAATGCTACTGGATAGCACACGTCTGTTGGTTAACTTACATCATGCTGGTCCTTGAGGCGCTGGTAGCTCTCATACATGCCACCATGCTGATGAGGCGTGTGGTCTGGAGGAACATAGAATTGATTGTTTCCAGCTTGGATCTCAAGACTCTGAGGAGTCGGAGGGACCATGCGGCTCTGGCGCACGTAGTAGGCGGCCTGCTGCTCCTCGAGCTGGCGCTGCTGCTGCTGGAGTTTCTGCTGTTGCAGATACTGGATCTGAGCATCGATCTCCGAGATGGCATCGCCGGGCGAATGCGAGGGGGGCAGCATGGTGGAGGTGATGGAAGGATGGGAGGTCGCGGTGCTCATGGGCATCTGGGCATGCATCGCGGGGTCCATTTGCGATAGGAGCACCTGGCCATCCGTGCCCGTCATGGGCGTATCGATAGTCTCCCGCGGCGGCGGGGCGCCGCCCATGATGGGCTGGTGGCCGTTGGCATTCTGGTAGTCTTGGAAATCGAATTGCAGTCCGTCGCCGAGGTTTCCAATGCTGTTCATGTCCAGGAATTGCTGGAAGTCATCCTCGGGGGCGGGATGCAGGCCGTGGCCCGGACTGTTCCAGCCCTGGGAATTCATCATGGCCATTGGTTGCAGGATGTGTTACTGAAGACTCGCCAGCCTGGCGATTGTCTCCTGCGACGCAATAAAACTAATTTTCTCCTTGCGCGGGTATCAAGCGATTGAGTGCACGATTCTTTATCGAGAGGTCCGGCGGGCGCTGGGGCGTGTGACGAAGCGAGTGATTCACTGGGGTTGGAATGTCTTGGATCACAGGACGGTGGATGAGGGCGCAATCGGCTTCGGGTGGTAACGGCGACGGCGATTGGCGGTCGCGGGCTTCGAGTCGCTAACGAACGTCAATGTCTTTCTCCTTCTCTTTCTTGTGACGAATGATGTCGTTCAATGGCGGCGATGGTGTCTCGAGTATTCTCTCTCCGCGCCTGCTCGAGAGAGGAAGATGGAGGAAAAGAAGTGAAGTGAGTAGGAGAGGTTGAGAGCTCCGAGGAGACGGGATGCCGACGGAGTCGAATCGAAGGAGGGAGGAGAGAAGATGGTTGGTTGGGTGGAGGGTGACCCGGAGTGGAATACCTACCTACTAACGTTACTGTAGATAGACTGTAGACTGTAGACTGTAGGCTGGAGACTCCTCCTATGCAGTGCAGTACGGTCTACAGTCTACCTAGCAGCAGCGAACGGGCGGCGGCGGGTGGGTGTGAGAAAGCCGACCTTGTTTCTTAACCCACCTACCCACCTACCCACCCACACACTCACTCACTCACTTACTTCACATTGTTACCGTGCTGTACCTAACTACCCACTACCTACTCTCGAGCTACTCTCCTCTCACTGCGCGCGCAAACTCGACTTTAGTGACGAGTGGAGGTGGGCTGGGGCAGGTCAGGTAGCCTGGTCTGCTGGTGCATGCTGCACGCTGCATACTGCATACTGCATTGCAAGCAGGTTGGAGGGGGGATCGCAGTCCCGCGCTAACTTCAGGTTGGTAGGAGGCGGGCGGTGGTCAGATTTGCGACGACTGGCCTGTGCGCTAGTGCAGATGAACTCACCATACCAACTGCGGTAGTCCTGGTCCTGTCTGTATTATGCAGTCGCTGCAGACTCTACCTAGGCATGCCTGTGCTGGGTTTCTAGAAGACATGCTCGCTCTGGCGGTGATCTCCTCTCTAGCGACGGCCAAAAAAGAAAAGCAAACAGGCTGCATGCACCTGACGTATCTGATCAGCAAGGCTGATAGACTCTTCACTTTGGATCGGCCAGTCAGTCAATCAATTCGCTTCAGATACTCTAATAATCATGGTCACTTAGATGCTTTCGCCCACACTTGCCTTGACTCTTCAACTCCCATCGTCTACTTAACTTCTGATTGGGTTCCCGGCTCTAATGGACGGTAGCTTTCTCAAAAAAAAAACGTCAAAAATCCCTTTCCACAGCTATAAGCTCTAACGCCGGCCGTTGTGGGCTCCCCCATGACACCGGCTAGTTCCCTCTCAGCAGAAGGGACCCTGAATCGCGGGTAGAAATTTTCTCATAGCGTAGGAGCTCCAGTCGTCAACTTTCGACACAGAGCGAGGCAATCGAGCACGTGGGCTTGCTGGCTTGCTCCTCTCCCAGACGGCCTCCTTCTAGTGACGGAGCTAGAATAAGGCGTCCCGCAACTCACGCGAGTCTCCGCCGGCCGGCCGCCCATCCAACCTCTCTACCTGTCTTGTATATATATATATATGCATGTATGTATGTATCTTATAGACAGACATGGAAAAACAGAACGGCGGGGACTGTGGGCAGCTCCCCTCGCTCCCCAGGGACCCGGAGCATTGCGGATCGGCCTGCCATTGATGCAGCAAAAGCCGGGATGACTAACGATGATGGTGGGCTCCCCCGTCGGCGTTTGTCTTGCGTGATCGTCAGTCGGTCGGTCGGGCGAGCAGTTGGTTGGCATTCATTGACATGCGACCAACTGAACTGCCTCTTTTGAACCAGGCCAAGAGCAGGCCTCAAAACCAAAAC
>NW_006921204.1:21219-177335 GCF_000392275.1 Phaeoacremonium minimum UCRPA7 | reverse complement strand
AAAAAAAAAAAAAAAAAAGGTCAATATCACTCCAGCATAGAAAGCCAATGTGAAAGTGAACGTGAAAAGTGAATAAGAGCAGAATAACGAGCTACCGTCCCGATTTCTTCACCGACGCCCACCGGCTGCTAGACCCCTTCCAGCGACCTGCAGCACAGGACGCACATCTGCATCTCTGCAAGAGGCCAGCCGGGCTGGCCTCCGGGACCAGCTTGACCAGCCAGCGCCAATGGGCGCGTCGCCGCCGGTCAGCCACCCCAGAGCCACATGGACGGGCGAGTTGGGTGCTATGCCCCTTTCAACTACCGAGCGAGCCTCGTGGCTTCATCATGCCAACACACCTTTGTTCCACTCTCCAGCTTGGACCCCGAGCAAAACGAATGATGATGCCGACCATCCGTATGATACATCGCCTATTGTTGCAATTGTGTAGTAGAGAGCTTCCTCCCCCCACGCTTCTAGCGGCGGATGGGGATGCGCCTTATACGCGGGGCCCGCATTGCTGCTGATGCTGGTGTGGAGAGATGTAGAGATGTAGGTTGTGAGGTAGCACTGGAGCTCATGCTTCTCGAAGGAACTGGCGGGTGTCTAGTCATCTATTCTAGTCTGCCGAATGGACGACTGCTTGCTTGCTTGCTTGCTGCAGCTAGGTACCCAACGACCGGCCGTTCCTGGCAGGCCGCAGTATCTCTCACCGAGGGCCGAACTTGCCATCTCGGTCACCCTGATAGCTACCTAGGTAGCTGTCACAGCCCGATAAGAGCAATATGGCTCTTCAGTCTGAAAAGCCCCAACGAACCAGAGATGTACCTGAACAGAGAGATGTTGAGCAAGTGCCATGTCATCTCGAGACGCGGAGGTGGTAACACGAAACAGGGCTATACGTTTGATAGCACACATATGTCACGTACATAGCTTTTAGTCATGAGCGTTATTTAACTTCTTTGGCATTTCAAGAGACTGCCACTCAACTCTCTCTTTCTCTCTCTCGCGTGTCCCAGTCGTCTCTGCTCGACTACATTGATACATACAAGCCCCCCTTTCCCTCCATCCACCCATCATCACACCGCCCAACTTTGCCAACATGCATCCCCCTTTCTCTCTCATCATCAAGGATCCCATCTCTCATCAACCCCAACATCGCTAAGAATAAATTACCACAACGCATTTGAGACTATGTAATGTAAATGTAATGTAAATGTAGTGTAGTGTAGTGTAGTGTAGTGTACTATATGTGTGAGCTGACTTCCCGCCTCATAGAAGAGAGGGCAAGGAAGCAAACCCATTGGTATCATCGGAGGAGGTCGAGAGCAGCAACAGCAGCAGCAGCAGCAGCAGCAGGCGGAGAAAAGCGGATGACCAGACCTGGCTGGGCGCCTTGCTCTAACATGTACAGAAGAGTGAGATTTCGCTTGCAAGAAGAAAGAGAGAAAAAAGAAGAAGCAGAAAATAGAACAATCCCAGGATATATATGCAAGATCCGAGAAGAAGAGAAGATCGAGCAAGAGCTTGAGAAGGAATAGATTCGATATGCGCCGGTGTGATGCGACAGTAGTGTATGAAACAGAGACCGTGTCGCTGCTCCTCGCCGTGAGCTGGAGACGTGACGGTTGTGACGCAACGAGGCGCGTACGTGATACTAGCCGTAGTAACGGTGTGCTGAACTGGTCAGGCCAGAGGCCGGTGTCGAGAAGGTAGGTGTTGTAAAAGAGCGGTCGAGGTAATAGGTTGTCCAGCCGAAGATATGCCTCTTCTGGGAAATAGTAGTGATTTGGTATGCAGTAGCGAAAGTCTATAAAGATGAGACGCTTTTTGTGTGGCGTAGGCCGGGACCGTAGTATCGCAAGAAAAACATCAACAGCACACAAAGTTACGCCGATCGGTAGAAACTCTCTGGGGTATAAGCGACAGACATGAAGATGCAGAAGCCGTCAATGAACCATTAACCGTGGGCCAGGGAATGACGTGAAAAACGAGCAAGCAGCAAGGCGATATTTTCGTGATAAGGTCGTGTACGAATGAAGGTGGAAGAATTAGAAAGCCTAATAGCGCGACGTCTCTCCGAGATTCAGCCAACTCATATCTGAAGAGGTTGCGGCCATGGCCAACTGAGGCTGTTGACTGACGCCACTGGGAACACCTCCTCGTGATGGTGGGTGCTGCTGTTGTCTTGAAGTCTGCGATGGCGGAACCAGAGGCGTCGTGTAGAGACTGTAAGCGCTGCTTGGCGCACGGTCTGCACCCCAGGGCTTGTTCGAGAACGAGGTCGGGTCCCAAGTGTCATGAACACTGGCGGGAATGCCACTCGAGTACCCAGACATGTCGGAGACACGGCTTGATGGCCGCTCGATCTGCGCACTCATCCCCTTCTGCATCCTGCTTGGCCATTGGTCGACGGTAGGCGATCCAGAGTTGACGCGGCTGAACCTTGGTCGTCCGTCGATCTGCAGCGGCGGTACCGTTGCTGAGTCTTGCGTGATCCGGTTCTGTTGGTTCGAATAGTGCGAGCTCTGATCAGAGTCGACAGTAGCACGATTTCCGGCATTGGCACCGTTATTGTTGCCATTACCGAAGCCAAGAATATTCAAGGCACTTCCCCCAGACCAGTATCGGTTCCAACCAGAGCTACGTCTCGTGCTCCCTTGTCTGTCGAGAACATTGCCGCGCGGCACGGGCCTCGGCTCTGCCGTGTTCTTCGCAAACATGACCTTCTCCTCACGGGGCTGAAGTGGTTCAGGGCCGGGCACTACTACCGGGTTCTGAGCCATCTGCGGAATGGGCTTGCTGATTGTGCTCTTGAATTGCTTGTTGAAGAGACTGCTGGATGAGCTGCGCTTCGTGCCGTTGCTTATCTTCCGTCCAACAGAGGCTTGCTGCTGCTGCTGCTTGTTCTGTTGGTTGACCTTGCCCATCAAGATAGCCATAGACGAAACCGATCCGTGAGAGTCCTGTGGATTGTGTCCCCGGAAGACACCTGCGCCTAATCGTGGAGGCAAGCTGTCATTTGCGAAACCCATTCCGTCCTTCTCCGGAGACGATGCTCCACTGGCTCTTCGATTGTGACCGGCTTCCATGAATCCCTGTCGTGCTCGCTGTCGCCTGATGCAAAAGTATAGCAGGACGAGAATGATTGCGCTACCAAAGATAGAACCAAGTACAATTCCAAGGATACTGTTAGTACCGAGACCGCTGGATTGGGTCTTGGTAGCCGCAGCAGCAGCAGTCTCTGATGGTTGAGACGACGATGTGGCCGTGATCGTCCCCGAGGTCGAGGTGGCAGTCGCCGATGTGATCGTCGATGAGGATGACGGCTCCGACAAAGCGAACACCTTCTGGTCCACCAGCTTTTCCGTCGCATTCTGCCAGGAGTTCTCTCGCGCATCGAACATGCAAAGGACATCATCGTCATTACCACCAGCCACTACTACCAAGCCATTAGGGTCCTCCGCCACTGCATAATTAGTTCGTGTGCTCGATGGCGCCAAGGTGTCATTGTACTGGGGCCAGTCGCCCAGAGTCTGTCTCCGCTCCCTCCAACTCCTCCTCTTTGATGAGTCAATCAATGATCTCCTGGTAATGGGTGCCGAGTTAGGCACTGGTGCCCCACTGCCGTCAATGAGAACAGTTCTGTTGACTTCGTTCGGCGACTGTGTCATGTCAAAGGTGTAAAGGTTCTTGCATCCATCATCTCCAGTGATGATCACCGCCCGTATAGCAGTGATGTCTTTCTCAATCGGCGCCGCGAGAGAGGCACCGGAGTCCTGCCACGAGGTCTCCGGGCTGAATGTCATGACCTTCGTATTCGTCGTGCTTCCTCCAATTAGCATTGCTGAGCTTGCTGACCAAGGCAGCAGGATGGGATTAATCGTTGGTGGCGCGATGGATTGATATGCTATCACTGAGTACGGCGCTGATGCCCCGATGGTGAAGGTCTGCGTCGAGGGGTACTGAGTGCCATCTTGAGACCCAGCATACATCAATATCGAGTCGGATGCATTCAGATACGTCGCTCCATGCCACTGTCGATCCTGAGTAACGGCAACGACGGGCGTCAGCGACTCCCACTTCCCCGTCGAGTAGGTGTATTTCTGAAAGCCCTGATAATCCGTGCTCCCCTTGCCTCCCACGACATAGAATCCTGCCAGACTGTCGTCCCCCGGTGTTGATCCGACGCAAACGCCTCCTGTGACCTTCTCACCCGAAGGTAGCTTCTTCCATTCCGCACCTTCTTCTAGCCTCAGGGACTGAAAAGCGTCCGCTGAGTAGGTGTAGAGAGTATTATTGAAAATGACTGAGCATATGTTGTCCAATGGGACAATTGGCTCGGGTAGAGACATCTTCAGATGCCTTTCTCAACGGCCGACCAGTTTCCTCGGGACTAGATGCAATCGATTGCGTTTCCCCAAAGGGACTTCCTCGATGATATCCGATCAGATTACTGCGACGACATAGCGTACCGAACCTCAATTCTAATCGTAAGCGTTTCGGCAGGCGGGGATTATCGTCGAGATCGTTTTATTCGAACCGAGCAGTGCTATTGTTAGCACAACAGACTGCGGACGTGTCCGTTGAGACGAAGACAGGCTGTCTAGTATCCAAGTAGCAGCTATTCGAGCTCCCACTAGGTATGAAACAAACGGCTGTCGAAGAATAATGAGTGCTTGGTTTTGGTCCGAAGTCCAAAACGCTCTGGCTGAGCACCAAGAAGAGACGGCCACGGAGGCTTGCGTCGTCGAGAAGGTAGAAACTGGACAAGGAGCGAAAGTTTCGAGTTGAGGACCCGGCCCCCGGTCGATTCGTAGCAGAATGATCTACGGAATAAACTTTTGATGTTTCTCGAAGAGAGAATTGTTTCCGTGTCTCTGGTAGATCAGGTTGAGAGGGAAACAAAAGCCTTCATGATCTGAAGTAATTCGTGTCGCAGGTTGCGGGCTTGAGCGGAGACGGGGACAGCAGTGGTGGTTCCTCCTCTATGCCTAAACTATGGTGCGTGTCGTATGTGCTCCTAGCCCCTGGATCTTAATAGTGAGGATATAATAACAGGACGGGTTCGTTGTTGTCACTTGTACAGGAGAAGCGAATTATGTCGACGACTATCGGCTTGTGAGCTTCGTTTCCTCTTCGTGAGAACGTCCCAGACGAACACTTTGCTGTCACTTTGGGTGAAGGTTTGCAAGCAGAACCGAGAGACGGGAAATCAACGAGAATGGCCAAGAGAGCGAGACATGCACAGAGCAGCGAGAGACAGACCGGCAACACGGGCAAGCTGGTGGTCACCCACGAGCACGAGAGAACGGGAGAGACTCGCACACCCAGCAAGGGCATCTGGGCATGCATGGTACGGTGTAAGCGGACGGGGAGGCACAGGAACTAAAGCTGGGACAGGGATCTGGGGTCCGGGATGCCAACGAATGAGAGAAACCAGCGGGCCCGAGCAGGGCAAGGGGAGCCCGTTGAGGTAGCTTCTTCTGGAGACTACCTCCTGAAGCTATGATTATTGGCGCCCAAGCGCAGGTACTGGACCTTGCAGGCTACATGCCTGCACGGTGGGTGGCTGGGGTAGTACCCAGAGCCCGTTCCATTGTGGAAAAGGGGCCGCCGTCTCAGGCACAAACAAAATGGTCAAGCCCGCGCCACGAATGGAAGCCCGCAGCAGACCATTCCCAGAAACAAATCTAGCAGCACGCTCATTGCTTCCTCATGGCTGCCCGTGAGAGGGGGACACCAATATCTGGAAGCTGTTTTGGGAGCACTGCCCTGCAGCTTTTCCTACAAGGCTTGCTTCCAAGTTATGCCTGCTCCTTGCCATGCTCTGCTGCATTGTCCTCGTATTCAAGAGAGGAGGCATCGACTGGGGAAAGGAGCCGGAATGGCGACTCTCCACATTGCATGTGTGCAGGCACTCTGCATTGATAGTGTACATACATCAGGTAGAAGATAGACATTACACGGCGCCAGATGCCGGAGCCGACGAGAGATCACGGCAGCAGGTCGGACACTGGAGCCGCCTGAGGAGACTGATTCGTCGTGAGCCCATGGTCTGGTCACCGTCAGCTCATAATGACTGGCGAGGCGCTGTCGAGATGATTTGACGGCGAGCTACAGGCACAGTCCACTTGCCCAGCGACGGCGAGATTTGTGCAAGCCTGCCCAGAATGAATGAAAAAGCACAGAAGCCAGACCCCAGGAAAACCCAAAGAGAGAGGCCATCTCCACTGGCCGCTGGGGCCTGCACTTAGTCTGAAACACGAGAATCCCTGCAGGTCGAGCCCCTGACTTTGAAAAGACTGAGCCAAATGGGAATGGCCCAATCCTGGGCGCCACCCGAGAAGAAAACGTCCGTGCCGCTCTCCATAGGCCAGTGAGACCCAATTCCAATTTCCACGCTACCTGGCTCTTCTCACCTTTGGGGTCTGAGAGCTGAAGAGTGCGCGCATGGTGGTAATTGTCAAAATTAATATTGCTCGGTGATGCCCTCCTCTGCAATAATAATGAAGGGTGATGTCACAGACGCCGAAAGCCTTGAAGCGAGATGAGGCTCTAGCAGCCGCAGAACCCGTAACAAATCTGATAAGACTCGACAACATTCGCGATCGCGTTCGCATGACTAAGAGACAATAGATACCATGATGATGCCTTTTGTGGTATGCAACCTGTCGATCATCAGGAAGTCGCGGCAGTGCTACCATCAAGTCGGTTCACCCACAGACGGATTGATTGATTGACACCGGACTTGCCTGTGTCTTGCCTTACTCGGTGTTAGTCGTGAGCGAGGCTGGCGATCCGCACTAGAGCCTTTGAAAGAATCCCATACCCGAAGCAAGGGCAACAAACGCGTCTCTGAGCCAGATCTAGTTCTCTCAAATGCCTTGGTAGGAATTGCAACGGCCCTAGCAATTGCTGCGTTCCTTACGTCGCGCACCGCGCACCGCGCCCATTTGCTTGAACCTGAGCTCCGTTACCTTCATCCTCTGTAACAATTGAGGTGAGGCTTAGACCCAAGCATTTGTGTGACGAAAGTCTCAATAGCACCCAGCTTGTAACCTTTGAGGTAGTATTTGAGAGTGCTGGCTGACTGAATGCTCATGCCCCCGAACACAGCGTCAAACACAGAGGAACATCGCAATCTAAGCCGTGACAGTGCTTCCACATGCATGGATCTACCAGGAGACCCAAAACGTCTGCTGATCACGGGTGATTTACACACGCCGTCTCCAAAGCGCTCCATATGCCGTGGATGATCGCCCGTGGCGCCAGCTCTATTTTTGGTTTTGGTGTAAATCAAGATACATCTTAAGGCCACCGCGGTCGCAGGCCGTTTCATTGTGCATAGGCGGTTTCTATAAAGGAGAAAAAGCTTGTGATGCAGCCTTCTAGAACAGCCGGCCATATAAACGGCCTCAGTTGGTTCAAGAGTGATGTAATGTGAGTGACTACATATCTTTGGGGGGATCTTGGGGGCCGGCGGCATTGGAAGAAGAGGATATTTCTGGGAAAGGGGAGCAGTAAGCACATCAGCGCCAACAAGCGTGTGGGCTTACCCGTTGCTGCAAGATGCCGGGCTGCAGCCCAGATCTTTCTTCATCTCTCTCGAGATGCCCTCGTAGCCAGTCATTTGTCTCTACAATGTCCCTCGTGATCATCAATGGAGAGCGTGTAAGCGCTGTGCCCCGGAGCGCGCGCAATTTCAAGCCGGCGAATCGCCAACGAAGGACGGCCTTCCGCACGGTGGCCCGGCATCGCTGCATGGCAATCTCACTCGGAGAGGTCTAAAGCGCGCGCCAGCCAACCACGGCGCTTCAGCAGCGTCATTGGTCAATTGTGGAACCTCGGCCAGCAGACGGTCGTGGAGCGCTTCAAATTTGTAGTTGAAGCCATACAGGCAATGTTGGGGAGGTGTTAAAAGATATCAGAAACAATAGGCACAATGGGGTGATGTAAGAGCTAGAATAATGCAACTCCATAGTAGGAGCTTCGTTGGTTTCAAATTTTGACTACCGACCAAAGCAGGTTTATCAATCTTTGGTATTTCATCTTTCCTTCCCTGAAAACGCAGTGCGTAACGGCAAACTGAAAAGCTCTCCTCGATGTCGTGATCGACTCGTTGGCGATAATCCAACATGACAGATTATGCCATGCGATGCCTTAACAAAAACAAGTGACCCTGATGAACGCCTGCCCGCCGCCCTGAACCATACGCTAATGCATGCCGAGCCTTCGTTTTCCTTTCCTTTCGTTCTCCTTATCATTCTTCCGCCTGAGATGTAATAGTACAGTTTATCCAGTTTCTTTCCTCCGCTTAGGCCGTTGGCTTGAATGCCTCGGGACCCAGTACCGCTCTTTTCTCCTCGAACACGGCGACCGCCCGATCGAAATCCCAGCCCGCGGTATCGAGGCACATCTTGGAGTATTCCAGAGTCATGTTCGTACGGTTTGAGAGCTCCAGTATCATCATGTCTTTCTGTTGCTCCTCAGAGATGGCGGCGGCTGGTGCAGCTGGAGGCATCACAGCAGCCACCGGAGCAGCTGATGGCACAATGGACGGGACTGGTGACCAGGCACGCAGTGAGAGCATGTCTGAATTGACGCGGATAGCGTTTCTTCCTGGCTGACCTGGACCCAGAGTAAAAGTGCGCGAGAAGCTGCGCATGCCTGTTTTGCCGGTAGCAGCATCTAGCTCCTGAAATTCTCCATGGACCGTAATAATCATACCATCGACGCCGAGGTTGCTCTGCCCGGTGGGATCACGTAAGCCAGGAAGCCCATGGCAGTCGATGATGTACTTGTTGACTTCAGCAACTAAGTCGGGGTGCTTGGTGGCAGGCAGCTGCTTCCACAGATCCTGAATGAAGTTGACACCAACGAAGTATCGTTGCATACGGGCACCCACGGTAGTAATCTTGCCGTGATTGCGAGAGAATTTGAGGTATGGTGCCCATGGTAGTACGGGAGCATCTTGTTCGCCTCTCGGTGTATGGTTGGAAACCGCCAAGGTGAACCGAGTTTCCTCGTCGTAGAATGCAGCCGCCAGTGCAGCTCTATCCGAATCATACATTGGAATGAACTGCCGAATAAATTGCTCGCCTAGCCCAGCTACATCACGGAAGTCGGTGCCGTTCTGGGGAATGGGTTTTGCTTGCATAGCAGCCTCCGCGGCAGCAATCTGTTCCGGGGTTCTGACGATAGCGCCGTTCAGATTTTGCAACTTCGGAAACCAGGACATGAAGTCATTTGCGTGTCCAGGCTCAGCCTCGATAATCGGATTTCCCAGCAGAAGCAGCGTCTCTAGATGCTTGAAGTGTCCGCGCCATCGTTGTAGCTGTTTAGTATGCTGGAACTGATTCCCGCTCAAGTCGAGGTGTTTGAGATCTGGGAAAGTGTCGGCAAGCTCGAAGATTTGGCCAACAAAATCAATACCATTGTTGGCGAGAGAGACGCTCTGGATTGCCTCTCGCTTCTCCTTGGCTGACTTGAACAGGTCTTGGCATATGGCCATGAGAACCTTGAATGTCTTCTCGGCAAGGCCTTTGTCTTGGAAAAGCCCCATCTCCATGAGCGTAGGATCTTGGCCAAGTGCAGATAAGTTGAGCAACTTGGCATTCATATCATATCGTTGTTCCAGCACGCCTTGCAAGCGTTGTTTGCTCTGCTTTGCTGCCTCCGACATTGTTGACCCTGTTTGGCGTTCTATCCGTTGTGGCCATCCATCTTCATTCTTCGTGATGTTGAGATTTGTCCCGGCAAATGAAAAGGTGTTCAGCTTAAGAATCTCCTCGCTATCTTCATTGCTTGCTAGAACATAGACAAAGTCACCGATGACAAGTGACTACTAGTGGTTAGCAAGGTATATAACCTTGGCAAATATCTAGGACCACGGGAGGGACATAAGCGGCGAAAGTCGAATATGCTTGTTTGCTCGTTGTGCGGAGAATATGGCAGGGAAACGAGAAAGGACCTTCGGCGACGCTCCGTAACCTCCCGTATCCAGAAGTTGGATACGTAAACATACCTTCTTGATCGTGACTGTATGGTTGGAAAGACCGGAGGCCTTCCTCTCGAGGAACTCCAGTAGACTCTTGACTCCACCGTCAGGATTAGTCGCTGCTTTGCTGGCCTTGAGGCCGAAAATCTTGATAGTTGTCGTATTCGCTTGGGATCGTGTTGCGCGGGGCCCGTTGGGTAAGCGTGAGGTATCGCCACCGATCTGTCGCAGAAGATTTTGCTGGAGCTTTGCGGTTGAAGCAACTGGGCCGGTCCTCGGTGTGTTGCGACGGGCAGGACCGGAGGGTGGCTTGCTAGGCTTGCTGAAGCCAGAGCCGGATTTATTCCCATTTGCAGCCGCAGTCGGGTCCATGACTAGATCTCCATCTCGGTCGACTCGAGGTGCAGCACCACCGCGTGAGCGTTTTGCTATTCCGCCACGGCCGCGTGATGCACTGGCAGAGCCCCGAGCAGGACGAGTCGCTGTCGCCGTAGCACCTCGTGGGCCGCCGGGCGCCATGGTGATGGGGTTCTGTCGACAGAAATCGCGTCGTCAAAATTGAGAGATATGACTGAGGTGCAAGAAGCGATGGAGTCTATCGATGGGAGCGAACTCAGTATCGTAAAAGCGATGTGGTGGTGGACCCGCGACAACAAAGGCGCAGGGCGTCTAGAACTTGTTTTGGCGAGAAGGACCTCGGTGGTAAGGCAAAGGCGTAGAAAGATGTTGTCTGGAGGAGAAGACAGTCGCTAGCCTGCTTTATAAGTGTCCGTAGATAGAAAAATAGAGTTCTCTTTCTTGCAATGAGCTTTGAGGCTCGATGTTGTCGCGAGAACAAAGGAGAACAGGCGTCGAATCCGCTTGCAGGAAGAAGTCAGATGTGCTGGCTGCGATCGAGAATTGTGCCGGAGATGGATGTTGACTCAGCCCCACCCAAACCTCAGCAGCAACAAACCATAAGCCAGAAACTGCTGAGTCAGAATGACGACCCCCCCTGCCCGTCCAGGCAGAACGCTCCTGCCGCAAGGCATCTCCAGGAAAGTGCAAGGGTACTATATACTTTCTTATAGGCTACCTTACGCGAACATCCCACCTCTTTTTACTATCACAGAAGTACTGGCTACTTATCCGTCAACGTGATATCGCGTTTCCCATGGACGCGTCCGCCACGACCTCCTACTAAAGGATATACAGTCTACTAAGTAAAGATACAGCTACAAGGTCAGATGACACCTGTGCTCGCAACTCATGCGCAGTACATCATGATCCTAATCTTGGTATCTCTGCCACGGTGAAGTCAACCCTGGGAAATTAATGGTACTAGAAACACCATGGACGAAGACGACTATGATTGCGACCTCGCCGATGAGGATTTGATGCAAGCTCTCACACAAGCCTCAAATGGTCCTAAGGCTGCATCATCAAGTGGGCGCGGACTCGCTCGCGCTCCCGGGATAGCTTCGGATTGTGTTGTTAATTCCGCAGGCCGACGGAGTTCCCTTTCTCAACGCCGTGATAGGCAGACAGCGCAGGGCCGCGTTCTATCAGAGGCGCAACGAGGACAGTTCCAATCAAACGTCGATCTTGATGATATTCCATCAGATGCCTTTGATAGCTCGCCGGTTCAGGCCAACACGACTCGTCAGGCTCCCTTTCAGCCGTCAAGATCGTTCCAAAGACAGGGATCTCAAAGTTTCCGCCAAACAACATTGTTCGGCCACACCATTCGCGATGAGGAGCCCACCCAGTCGCAGTTCTATTCTAGTAGGATGTTTCGAGTGGACATGCCACCAGAGGCCCCAAGTCATCATGCGCTAGATCACGAAGCCATGAAGACATGGGTGTATCCAACCAACTTAGGGCCTATCCGAGACTATCAATTTAGTATCGTCAAAAACGCTCTCTTCAATAATACACTGGTGGCTCTACCAACAGGCCTAGGCAAAACATTCATTGCAGCCACCGTCATTCTAAATTTCTACCGTTGGACAAAATCTGCAAAAATTGTGTTCGTGGCGCCGACGAAACCACTGGCCTCACAACAAGTTGAGGCTTGCTTGAACGTAGCCGGAATCCCGCGATCTCAGACAACACTGCTGACAGGCGAAACACCTCCGGCACAGCGTGAAGATGAATGGGAATGCAAACGACTATTCTTTATGACACCACAGACTCTTCAGAACGATCTTGGAAAAGGCTATGCTGATCCCAAGTCTATTGTACTCCTCGTTATCGACGAGGCACATCGAGCGACGGGTGATTATGCATATGTGAAGGTGGTGGAGTTCATTCGGAGGTTTTCGAAAAGTTTCCGGGTTCTTGCCCTCACAGCTACGCCAGGGTCAAAGGTTGAGGGCGTACAAGACGTTATTGACAATATGGGTATTTCACACATAGAGATCCGAACAGAAGAGTCTATGGATATCCGGCAATATGTGCACTCCAGGGGCATCGACCAGGTAGTTCTGGAGCCCTCAGACGAAATCTTGCACGTGAGGGATCTTTTCTCGAAGGCGCTCAAGCCGCTTGTGCAAAAATTGAGTGCGCAGAACATCTGGTATGGCCGAGATCCAATGTCAATGACGACTTATGGGTTGAGGACGAAGCAAGCAGAATGGAACGCTGGGCCTGGAAGACATGTCAATCCAGGTACCAAATTCATGACCAACGCCATCTTCTCGATACTCCAAAGCGTGGCGCACGCTATCAAGCTGCTAAATTTCCATGGCATTGCGCCTTTCTACCATAACATGCTAGACCTCAGGAGTTCTACAGAGGAGAAAGGAGAGAAGGGATCGAAGTACAAAAAGCAATTGATCCACGACGAGAATTTCCAGGAGATGATGGACACTATTGATAAATGGCAGAGGACGGACGGCTTCGTCGGCCATCCCAAAATCACATACCTCTGCGACACCCTCCTCAATCACTTCATGGATGCTGGTGAAGGCTCCAATACGAGAGCTATCGTTTTCAGCGAGTACCGCGACAGCGCTGAAGAGATTGTACGAATCCTGAATACGCACAAACCGCTTATCAGTGCGTCGATTTTCGTGGGTCAAGCAGACTCGAAGCGGAGCGAGGGTATGAAGCAAAAGCAGCAGATCGAGACGATTGAAAAGTTCCGAACTGGTGGCTTCAATGTGCTCGTGGCAACATCGATCGGAGAAGAAGGCCTTGACATTGGCCAAGTCGATCTCATTGTCTGCTACGATGCCTCGGCGTCACCAATTCGCATGCTTCAGAGAATGGGCAGAACGGGAAGAAAGAGAGCGGGAAACATCGTGCTCTTGCTCATGAAAGGAAGAGAGGAGGAGAAGTATCTCGAGGCTAAAGACAATTACGAGATGATGCAGAAGTATATATGTGATGGCAGTCGGTTCACCTTTCGTCATGACCTCTCATCAAGGATAGTCCCAAGAGACCTCAAACCAGAAGTAGACAAACGCATGGTTGAAATTCCTATCGAGAACAGTCAGAACAGATCTCTTCCTGAGCCAAAGAAAGGCGGTGCAAGGAAAAAGGCATCGAAGAAGAAGTTTCACATGCCTGACGGTGTGGAGACTGGCTTCATGAAGGCATCATTCTTCGGCCAACCGAAAGCTGCTGTCACTAAGCCGAAGCCCCGAGATCCTGTCGAGACGGATTTCCTTGAAGATGTTCCGTATCTTGGATCAGTACTTTTAAACGAAGCACAGAACGCCGAGCTCGATAGGATGTACCGAGACCTACCATTGGGCAATACAGCACAGGAAGAGATTACAATGCCTGTCTTGACAGCTCATCCCAGATACCAGAGAGCGTTGCATCCGACGTTCAGAGTCAAACATGGGAGTTATACAAAGCGGTGCGTCCGACTTTTCAAGAAACTTGCCAGGACCCAGGAGAATATGGACCAATACGCCCGCCCATATGGAAACAAAGACTCCAGCAGGTATAAGGAACTGCCAGTGCCGCCGTTCGCAGAAGATTCAGGTGACGAAGACGAGGGCATTCAAGAGTCCACGATGCCCTCACGTAAGAGAGCTCGTGAATCATCGTTCTCCGAGACCGAAGCTAGCTCTTTACCAAAGAGGCGCAAGTCAGCACTGAAGGCGAAGGCGCCACAGCGGAGAAAGTCCAATAACAACCCATTCCTAGACGACTTGGACGAGGATGACGAAGATGAAGACGAGGAAGATGAGGATACGCTTGATGTAGAAGAATATCCAGCGGCACCTCGTCGGGGCAGAGGTAGACCAAAAGCGGCCGGTGGCAGAAAAAGGAAACCTGCCAAGAGGAAGAATAATGGCAATTTAGAGGAGATTGGAGATGATTGCACGAGAACGAGCCAATTGTACGAGAGCGACGGTTCTGATAGCGGCGCTGACCTGCTAGACTTCATTGTGGACGATGATGCTGTGATATCGAGTGTCAGGGGTGTGTCTACTTCGCCCACAACTGCATCTCCACCAGCTTCGAGAAAGTCTCCTCAACTCGCCAAGGCGAAGCCATTCTATGTTCCTATACATCTTACCCAAGACAGCGATGATGACCTACCCTCGATGAGTCAGCTAGGTGGTAATCAGTCGAAACAGAACAAAGGATCTCGTCGTTCGTTGACAGAGTCGGATAGCGAGGCGGAAGATATTGTTCGAAAGCCGGCCGCGAGGAAAAAGAAGCGGCCGGTCATCCAGGATACTGATAGTGAATCTGATTAGCAGATCATGAGCAGGGAGTGTCCTAAACACAATCATGAACTTGCAAAACTTGTACAAGCTAGTCAAGTCGCCCTGAAAACAATTACTACGATAATGCTAGTGATGATATGTTCTGGCATGCTTTCCCTGTTCAAAGTCCTACGTTTCCCTCACATGCCAGTTCAGATGAAATTCTTATAGCCAACTGTGTGGAATGTTGCTAATTCTTCTCGCTGATCCGCTCACTTTAACATATCACAAAGTCGTCATCACATGCCTCGATATTCATTGTGGTTTCGAGAACCTTGCAACTAAAAACTTGCATGTAGTTGAAGATGGGCTGTTAGTAAGAACAAGCCTCTGGAGCTCAGTAACAACCCATCCTAGTCTGTGAATTCATGTCTGTTTTACTGTATCTTTAGTCCATCCACTCCGGTAAAGTGTGTTGGAGGGGTACGATTACAGTAAGGGAAGGAGGGGCACACAAGCTTCTTGGTGGGGCCAATGAGGGGTTCTAGGGAGCCACATGCCGTTGGTGGGACACAACAAGCTCCTCGTCCAACAAACGCCCCTTGACCGAAAGGACCACTTCTGAATTCTTCCCCCAAATCAATCCCTGACCGCTGCTTGCCTTGAGCATACATCTTCACTTCGCTCACACTCAATTGACATCTGGCGACGAGCGTAGGCCTCAGAAAGCATCCTCCAACATGTCTCTCGCCTATCCTCCTCTGGAGGATCGTCCTCTCAAGGACACCATCTGCCTCTTCGATGTGGACAACACTCTGACGCCTGCCAGAAGGGTGAGTTGAAAGAAGCCATTCCTTTGGTTCCCTGATAACCAGTCGTCTTGATTTGCCTTTGAATTTCTTCTCTGTTTAGCCTTCGGGGAATTCTATTCTACACACTAAGAAGCACACCTCAAGTGCCAGGCATCATGATCTAACAATGCTTTCTAGCCCGTCAGCCCGGAGATGCTCAACCTCCTAGCCCGCCTCCGCCAGAAGTGTACTATCGGCTACGTCGGCGGCAGCGACCTGAGCAAGCAGCAGGAGCAGCTCGGCACCGCCGACGTGCCAGTCCAGAGCCTGTTCGACTACTGCTTCCCGGAGAACGGCCTAACGGCTTTCAAGAACGGCGCCCAGCTGCCCAGCAACAGCTTCATCAAGTGGATCGGCGAGGAGCAGTACAAGGAGCTCGTCCGCTTCATCCTGCACTACATTGCCGACCTCGACATCCCCATCAAGCGCGGCACCTTCATCGAGTTCCGCAACGGCATGATCAACGTGTCGCCCATTGGCCGTAACGCCAGCATCGAGGAGCGCGATGAGTACCAGAAGTATGACCTGGAGCACAAGATCCGGGAGACGTTCGTCGAGAAGCTGCGGGAGCGCTTCTCCCACCTTGCTCTGACGTGAGTGCCCCATCGTCCAAGCTATTATAGACCTCAAGGGCCCGACCATTATACTAAAATACCATTTTCCCCACAGATACTCGATCGGCGGCCAGATCTCCTTCGACGTCTTCCCGACCGGCTGGGACAAGACCTACTGCCTGTCGCACCTCGAGAACGAGGCCAAGAAGCCCAACGGCATCACCTACACCACGATCCACTTCTTCGGCGACAAGACCGAAAAGGGCGGCAACGACTACGAGATCTACAGCGACTCCCGCACCATCGGCCACTCGGTGCGCGACCCGGCCGACACGCTCGAGCAGGTGAAGAAGCTCTTCGACCTGGAATAGTGGTCCGACCCCGAAGACGACGACGACGACGACGGCGGTGCCCGGAGCGGCGCGCACACCTCGGGCGAGGACGCGGACGTGGAGGAGCTTGCTGAGAAAGATGGTGACAACGAGGATGGTGTGGATGGAGGCGTTGGTTTTAGCTCGGAAGAAGAAAATGCTCCTGCCGCTGCTGCTGCTGGTGACGATGATGGACTTGATAACGACATACATCTCCTCCCTCCCCCTCTACCGGCAGGAGCTGGCATCAAGTCAGAGCGAGTCTCTCCTGTTGACACACCCACTACAATTAACGATCCCTATTATTTTGTCATCGGCAAGCAGGCACCGGCAGCATAGGTAGACAGGCATGCCGGTATCAAAAAGGCGGTCTCTGGTCGCTTCATGGTAGCGTAATTACAGTCAATACAAATAAGACAAAGACACAACACAAAATGAGGTGACCGAATTAATCCAGTGCATTTTCTTATATAATATGATAATAAGGGACAAACAAGACTACGGTATTCCAAAATTCCTCATTAACTCCATTACAAACAGGCTAGACTCGCACGCTTCAATGACCATTTCATACAATTGAGCTCAATCGTGGCGTTGAAACAGATCTACTTCCAGGGGGGGTAATAAACAAAAAAGGTGTGCTAGCTGGCAGGATAAACAGAAAAATCAAAATATAAGGCCATCTCATGTCCTGTGATCATTCATAAACGGGGCCGCGCTGCCTCGTTCGTCATGTATAAGATATATCCCATCAACATCCGTCCAGTCCACATACTCCCGCATCACCATCTATGTACTCTCTCTCTTTCTCGCCCCAGCTCAATGGCCCGGCTCCAAGTGCGGCACGATCACGGGGCCATACTTGGTCGGCGCCTGGAAGCCGCCGTCGCCCTGGACGACGAAGTCGACGGCGAGGCTCAGCTTGCTGAGGCCCTGCTGGCCGTTGGCGACGCTGGCGGCGTAGTTGGTGCCGGCGATGACCTCCGGGTCGTACGCGACGACGGCGACGTAGTTGCGGCGGCCGATGAGCTTCTTGAGCTCGCGGGGGCTGCCGGACGCGTCCGTGTGGAAGATCTCCATCATGTCCTCCTTGGTGTCCGACACCTCGTTGGTGCTCTTCTGCCCGTTGCCCGGCACGTACAGCAGCCGGTTGTTGTGCAGCAGCTTCAGCAGGTAGTTGCCCGCGGGCGACGCCACGATCGGCGACGTGATCACCTGGTACATGGTCTTGTGGTCGCTTGGGTGTGATGGGTCGTGCACGAGGCCGGCGCCGGCGCAATTGACATCTGAAAAAAAGGGGTATTAGTACTTGAGTAACCGGCCGGGAAAGGTGTCCTAAACTTACCACCTGATAGGAAGGTCATTCTGATGCCCTTCTGGTGGGCAATGCCTTGCAGCGTCCTAATCAAATACGTCCTCTCAAGATCCTTCGAGTCGTGCGTCCACAGGTCCTTGAGCTCTTCTGCAAGGTCAAACTCGCCGAACTGGTTGAGCACATTGCCCATCAGCCCAGATTTGCCAACGGCCTTCTTCACTTGGTTGAAGCCCTGCTGCACAACCTCCTTGCCGCCAATGATACCAGCAACCGAGCTGGTAGCCTTGCCGAGGAGGTTGTAAGTGGTGTTGACTGCCTTCTTGCCGGTGTTGAAGGTGTTTGCCAACGTCTCGACAGTATCCAACCGAGGGTAGACTACAGGAACCGAGAGCATCCATATGCAGTGCTGGACACTTGGCGGCAGAACTGCGACCTTAGGGAAGATGCCCTGATACGTTGGGCCGGCCAGCACGCGGCTTTGTGTCCGCTCTGATCGGCAGTCTGGGCCTACCACCACGACAGCTGGGCCGAGATACTTGACGAAATGCCAGCCGGTGCCAGTGATGGTGAAAAGATCAAGGTCAGTATTCACATTGCGGAGTATCTCAACAGTTGTGTGGTGTTGGAAGAGCAGGTACATCTCGATGGCGATGCGACCGATGTTCTTGAATATGGCCGATTGCTGCATGTACTCGGGATATGAACCGAACCCATCGAATCTGAATACGAGTTAGTTGATCTGAGTTGGTACACCATTACAAGTTGACTTACATATCGTGATCATCGATCTGAAGCACATGAGGAATCTGAGCAAACGCCTCACGAAGGAACGGCTGGTCGAAATGACTGGTGTAATAGTGGAAGTAGGCATGAGAGACGTCTTCCTCATGCCGAGCAGTCCACGGCGCAGTCTTCCGGTTCTCTCTGCCCGGCATGGCGAGCCACTGCTTCAGCAGAGGGACTTCGCGCCACAGGCGATCGCCGTAGATCTGGTCGCCAAGACCAAGCTGCACGTGGAAACCGCCGCACTCGACGTTCTTCTGGAGCACGTCCTTCCACATCAGACCCGGACCACCGAGCTTCGCCCGCTCGTTCTGGGATGTGGAGGCGGCAAAGTCGTTGCCTGAGTGGGCGATGAACCTCCAGCCAAGCTCGTGTCTCCCAGCTACCACAAATTCGTATCGCGTGCAGCCAAGATGAGATGTGACGGCGTAAGTCCACCTCTCGGATGCGCCTTCACCCATTTGAAGATCCATATCGTACTTATAGAACGTCCACCTTTGGTGGGTATAGATGGCATTGGGTACTAGCTGCCGTGGATTCGGCGACAGGTCCATGCTAAGGTGAATGTGAATAGTAGGAGGCTGAGGAGCATCAGTGACAATCATGATGCTTCCCAACCAGATGCCCCTCTCGACATCCATGTTGACATATCGAAGATAAGGCCCGAAGTACACGCCGTTAGTAGGCGTGATCTTATACATGTCCACACCAGCACTAGGCGGTGGTCCACTGAACCCGGCTGCTGAAGGTGTGGCAGAGGCGGCGACACTCATGATACTCTCGGCATATCCACCAGGAGTTTGCGGTGGATATAGGCCAGGGGAAGTCATGGGCTGTTTCCCGAAGGGAGAAAGCATGGGGTTGCCATAAGTCGAGGCAGTTGGGGACAAAGGTGCTGTCTCGTGATGCATGGGATTAGGACCCTTGGGGAACTCCCATTGAGTTGCCTGTGTGGCAAGGTGGATGTAATAGTACTGGCCCGAATTTTGATCTAGGTGGGCAATCCAGCCCTCGGGTAGCGGAGGAGGTGATGTCGGCTGCCCCTGGAGTACTGAGGGTGTATGCTGTAGCACGGGCTTGCCGTTATGCACGCTCTCTGGCCTTGGATCGTTCGCGAACGCCGGGTGACTGGCCAGCGAGACCGCAGGGGAAGCAAGCCCCGCCGCCGCTGCAGCCGGAGAGCTCTGCTGCTTGCCCGAGTTCTGGTTCGCGACTGGGACTGGTGCAGCGGACGGCTGGCTTGGAGCTGGAGTGGAGCTTGCGCTGCTCTGAGCAGCCGCCGGCCGTTGTTTCTCATTGGGATATGATGAGTTGTTATTAGTTGTCACACTACTATAGGCCGGCGGCGGAGTCGAAGCTTGCATGCGCTGGAAGTCTTGCTCCAGTATACTCACTTGCAAGCTGGGCTGGTTCGAGTTGGCAGGCTGGGAGGGCGGCGCATTGAAACTGGCCTGCGTCGGGCTAGTCACCGGGTTTGCGCCTTGATACACGGTGGGAGGGCCGTGTGGCTGCTGGCCCGGAGCCTCCGTCGGCGTCCACGGCCGGGGAGGCTGTGACTGCGGAGGCTGGCCACCATACTGGGCAAGCCGGTGTGTGGCGGCGGCGCTTTGCAGCCCGTTGAGGGTCGCGGTGCCGGAGATGCCGGCAGCGGCATATCGGGCTTCGATACCGCCACCGGGGATGGTGCCGGGCTCGACAATAGGGGTCTCGGGCGGAGGGGGCGATCCTCTGCTAGCCCGGGTAGTGGAGGTGGACGCTGTAGAAGCAAACCGGTTGACGCCACTTTCCACTGGCATCTTGAGAGTATCTTGTTCGCGCCGAGCATTACTGCCCGAGGTCGAACCGGAGGCGCCTCCTGGGGGCGGATAGTATGGCTTGTTCTGGTACGCCGTAGAGATCTTTGGCTGCGGGTTTGCGATAGGCTTCGCAAACAAGCCCTCCTTTTCCCCCTCGGGGCTGGTAGGGCTGGTGATAGGCCTTGGGGCCGTCCCGCGTCTCTCTGCGAGGCCGGGACCCTTGTTATCGGTAGGACTTAGGGTCAGCCGAGGTGAAGTGTCATTGTACGGCGCCGGTGACGAGCTGGTGGGGGTTCCGTAGACCTTGCTCGAGGTCGACGACTTGCGGCTGTCCTCTCCGTATGTTGGCCTCGCTGGCTTGGGTGCGATGCGATGATCTTCGTCGTCGGGATATGGTAAGGGGTTTGCAGAGCTGGAGGCTCCCGGCGGCAGGGGGAAGGTCGGGTGTTTGGACGAGGAGGAGGCCGCAGAGGAGGGCGGCATAGGGTAGTTGAAGCGATCGGTCGGCTTGCCTGCGGCCGGCTTGGGGCTCTGGGGTTTGAATATCCTCAGGGGTTCGATGGTCGGGCTGTCGTCTCCCTCGGCAGGTCTGCTCATGAAGAGCTCCTCGTCTGACACGCCTCGCGAGCGGTCCGCCATGGTTGTTGGTGCTTGCGCAGGTACAACGACTGATTTGAGCTGGCCTGAACTGTCTTGACTGCCGTATCCGGGCGGGCGCGCAGGATGACGCACAGCTCAGTGCAGTGCAGAGCAGTGCTATTTTTGGAGCCTTTGAGCTCTTGAGGGTCTTGCAGTGACGACTTGTCACTCGAGGAGGAGGTGGTGGGGTTCTTTGAGGTTCTGGCTAAGGTCGCATATCAGGCCGGCCTCGACGGGTCGGGATGAAGAGTCGAGTAAAGTTGTCAGCAGCAACGAACAAAGGCTCGCAACGCACAAAGAACAGAAGGCTGTCTCTGGAGAGAATCAACGACAACCAAGATGAAACACACACGAGAACGAATTGTCAAATACTGAGCCGGAAGATCCACGACTGGCAGAGCAGGACAGGACAGGACTGGATAGAACGCTGGATATGCGGCCAGAGGCGCAGGCCACGACTACACACCAGGCAGGGGAGTCAGCGCGGCAACAGAACCAGCACCACCAACAGTACAGTACCAATACGTGCAACAGCTTTTGGGCGGCGGCACTTGGGTAACGAGCAGAGCAGAGCAGAGCAGCAGCAGCAGCAAGCAGCAAGCAGCAAAGAAGCATCCTTGCCCTCCTCCCCTCCCACTTCCCCCTCTCAGGCTTGGCTCTCAGCGTGGCGGCATCGCGGGGCAGCTCTGTGATTCGCTGGCGGGCTGCGGGCGCTTAAAGATTGGTGTTGCAGCAAATGGCAACGGACGGGACGGGCTGGGCTAACGAAGCGCCGACGTAACAGTGCCCGTCCGTCAGGCCAAGTCAGTGTGTCTCACTGGGCTGGGGGGCTGGCTCCCCGGGGGTTCTATGGATCCATTGGGCCCCTCCCACGCAGACCTGATTTGGCTGATATGGGGCCTTTATTAAACCTGCTGCTCCTCTCCCCCGTACGAGCTTGCCAGATAGCCCAAACTCTTATTGCCATCTATGGCCGCATAGAGAACGAGAGCAGGCATTTAACCGCCCTCGTCGAGCCCGTCCTCTTGCGCAGGTATCCATCAGGGCGGCTCGGGGGGCTCGTCGCTTGCAGTCCCAGCAGTTGTTAGCATCCGTGCCGATGGTTGTCCAGCTATTTTTAGAGTCTCTTTCGAAAGTGTTCGACAAAACACAGGTCGAGGCTCTTCACAATGATTTGGTGTAACCTGGGTTGTCCAAAGTTCTGCTCCGTATGTTGAGCCGCGCTGCATACCCGACGACCGACAGGATCTCACCGGTCGGACCATGCTATATTGCGGTGAACGTTAAATGCCAGGCCAGGCATGAGTTTGGTCGTCCACACGTAATGGGACTGTGCGAGCGACGTCCACAGATCAATGGCCTGATGTTCTCGAAGCTCTCTTGTTTGCATATCAAGATGACATGGAGGTTTGCCAAGCCAAGGAGATCAAACAAACACACACCTATGCCATAGCGTGCTAAAGTTGGTGGCCCCAGCCAGATCCGTTAAGAGCTGCTCGTGAAACATTGTGTAGTCACTCTATTTCTCTGCAGGAATTGGCTCTTCAAGGCTCGGTTGCCTTGAGGATGCTTTCTTTTTCTTGACAATGGGGGGAGAGAGAATAATTACCATAGCAATCGAGCTGTGCTTTGATGGCTGATGCTGAGATCGTGCCAATTCGCCTTTTACTGTACTGTGTCACAGACCTCACAAGAGAAGACTACTACACTAATCTTCTCGCTTTACGTCTTCTGCCCATGTGCCAGAGGTCAAGTCGAAATGCGGCTCTCCCTAGAAGTCGTACCTGGCTCGCTGGCCCCCATGGATATCGGCCGAAAAGACGGCCCCACCACCAAGCGGCCCTCTCGGGTAGCGGCCGGCGCCCTCAACGGCGTACCCAGGTAGGTACCTAGTTGACCCTGGAATTCATGCCACTTACGCACATGGCTGGCCTTGTTCGATATCGAATCCGCCGCCGCATTGCGGGATTGGCTTGAATGGCAAGAATGGTAGAAGACGCTTCAAACCCTCCTGAAAAGGGTCGAATCGGGTGACGGTGCACACCGAAGCAAATAGGTGACCTCGGCCAGTTCAGCCTGCCGGGCATGAGCTAGCGGCGGCATGAACTGAGAGCCGGAGGTGGCCGTGAGCCGATGTTTTTCATGCTTGCAGCAGCAGCCAGCGCAAAACTTTTCGACGTTAGACTAGTGCTCTGATGCTCTGGGACGGGACAGACAGGCATTGCACACAAGTCCTCAAAGGCTAGAACGGAAATGCCGTCGCAGAATTGCAAGAGACCCATCGCCAATATCAGAAAATTTCTTTCGTCTCCCTGGTCAATTGTGCATTCATCCTCGGCACTACCGCCGCACTGCAACACACTCGCTGCCTCAGCCAGTCGGAAGGGAGTGATGTGCACGATCCACTGGCCAGAGCTCCCCTGGCAGCGCTGTGGTTGGCGGGCGCCAGTGGTAGCCTCGCAGGTCTGTAGCGGGGTAAGACAGAGATTTTGAGCGGCAGCTCGCTGGAGTTGATGGTCATGAGGTCGCCAAGTCGCCGCAGATTTTGTCGCTTGCATCACCATCCATGTTCACCCTCAGCCCACCACCCACTAGACTACCTGGCTCGCCTGGGCATCAGAAGGAGAGCAGGCCAGGCGATGATCGGAGCTTTGCAGCTACCTCACATCTGGCTGCATCTCGATCTCCCCGTATATCCTACAGTAGGCACACTACTCCAGCAAAGATGTAAGACGACATCCATGATCCTTCTTGGGCCACCCCCTCGTTCGGGCCGGTCACCCAGTGGCCTCACGTGTCGTGTTATTCGAGGCCGAGAGCGGGGGAGCAGCCAGTCAGTTCACAGTTACCTACTGTAGGTTGGTGGTTGGTGGCGGGATGCACGGTAAGTAAGTTGCCATTCTGTAGAGTACCGGTAGTAGGGGTTCAGTTCTAAGCTCGAGTCAATCAATCAATCAATCAATCAATCAATCAATGGAAGGTCATCAGCATACGTTAGATTGACAAGCAGACGATGACAGCATTCTTCCTTGCTCCAGAGTTCCTGTTACTAACCTACCTTTTTTCTCCTATCTATTCGTCTATCTACTCTACAGTAGGTACCTATATCTATATCTATATCTATCACTCATCGAATCTGCCATCTCCAATCTCTTATCTTGCATATCTCTGGCTGTGACGCAACAGGTCCCCAGCTGGAGCGCCTCATTCCGCCCCGAGGGTCCCCGCCCAGCTGCATCTTGAGTATCTTACTGCCCGGTTAGCTCTTCTTATCTCCACTAAAGCTACCTACTGCATACCTTAGGCAGTGCATGGTGCACAGGTGGTCTTAGAGCACCCGTTATCACCAGCCAGCCGCCATTGGCGAACCACATCGAAGCACACCCACCCCACCTATTCTGCCTGTCTACCTTTTCCCTCCCGTCTAGACTACTACCAGGTATCTGAAAAAGACTAGAGGCAAGGTGAGGCATCTGGGCGAGGCCCGCCATACCAACCCTTCTGCATGTTCTCAGTCTTGCTGCCGGGGGTTTGTGTCATCCGTATATAGCTGCTCTAGAGCTCTCTGTCCCGGTTTTGATAGGGGTCCTCTAGCCCATCTCTTCATCTACATCTGCCTCTGCCTCTGCCTCTACCTCTCCCACCCAAGTAAACCACCCCTCCCTCCCGCTCCGCATCGCGAGAGTCCTAGCCCTCAAGATGTCTCTCCCCCGTGTCTCGTCTCTCGAGTCCTTCTCCTTCGTGCCGAGTGAGAGACAGTCAAGACGAAACTCCGATGTGTCCGTACGTGCGAGGAAGCTCAGCTTCAACCCTATGCCCGAGGCGTGGGATCCTCCGCTGCTCAAGACAGACGCCATACAGGCGGTAGGAGCATTCGAGGTTCCGAAATGGAAGAGAATTCGTAGGTGCCCACCCGACCTAGAGAGACTACTCATTCCTGAATGGCGTAGTTATCTCACAATGGCTCCTCACTAACCCTCGCACAGTTCAGATAGCCGTGACGGTCGTGTACTGCCTCTTCGCGGCGGGAGTTGTCTTCGGCTATGCCGCCTTGAAGCCCGTACTCAAGAAAGAAGGTGCCTACCAGGACGTATGCCGCAAGGACAACCACGGCCGCGAGCAAATAGACACCTGCGTCGAGATACACCTCAATTTGATGTTCACCGTCGCGGCAGTCGGCACCAACGTGGCGGCCCTGCCGATAGGGGCGTTGCTCGACAACTACGGTCCGAGACTATGTGGTCTTATGGGCAGCTGCTTTTTGACAATTGGCGCGCTCTTGATGGCCTTTGAGAACAGGCTGCCATTCGACGGGCTCCTCTTCGGTTACCTCTTCCTGGCATTGGGCGGACCCTTTACATACATTTCGTCCTTCCAGCTATCCAATGCCTTCCCAAGGCATTCAGGCTTGATTCTCGCACTCCTAACCGGCGCTTTCGATGCCTCCAGCGCCCTGTTTCTCGTATACCGGATCATATTCGAGAAGACGGGTGGTCGTTTCGGGCACCACCGTTTCTTTCTTTTCTACCTCGTCGTGCCCGTGGTCATCGTGCTGTTGCAGCTGTTCCTGCTGCCAAAGCAGTCGTACAAGACGATCGGCGAGATGATCGAGGAGGTGGAGGAGCCGCTGGCAGAGCCGGAGCCCTACGACCAGGTGGACGAGCACACGGCCCTGCTGCAGGACGAGGCGCGCCAGCGCCGGGAATCGGTCATCGCCGACCTCGAGGAGCTGCTCGGCTCGGCCAAGGCGGATAAGCAGGCGAAGCGCGAGGAGAAGAAGAACGAGATCTCGGGCGTGTGGGGCGTCATGCACAACAACACGGCGCTGGAGCAAATCATGTCGCCTTGGTTTGTGCTGATCTGTCTCTTCACCGGTAAGTCTTGTTTCCAACCCCCAAGGTACACTTCAGAATTGCTCATGGAAAGCAGTGATACAAATGACACGCATCAACTACTTCGTTGCGACGATCCGGCCGCAGTACACCGCCATCTTCCACTCGTACGACAAGGCCGTCGAGATCAACAACTTCTTCGACATGGCGCTGCCCCTCGGCGGGATCATCTCGATCCCCTTCATCGGGCTGTTCCTCGACCACACGAGCACGACCAAGGTGCTGACGACGCTCGTGGCCGTCGCGACGACCATCGGCGCGCTGGGCGTCATCCCGCGGATGTGGGCCGCCTACGCCAACGTGTGCCTGTTCGTGCTGTACCGCCCCTTCTACTACACCTCCGTGTCCGACTACAGCGCCAAGGTGTTTGGCTTCCGCACCTTTGGCACCGTCTACGGCACCATCATCTGCCTGTCCGGCCTCTTCAACTTCTCCCAGTCCGGCCTCGACTTCCTCTTCCACCGCACCTTCCGCGGCAACCCCGTCCCCGTCAACCTCATCCTGCTGTCTGCAGGTCTCGCCGTCGGCATCGCTCTCGTCCTGTTCGTCGGCGTCAAGGCCCGCTCGATGAAGCGCCACATGCTGGAGCGCGAGGCCGAGACGGCGTTTGCGCGGGGCGAGTAGGACGAGTAGGACGGACGGACGGACGGACGGCCGAGGCAGTCGGTGTGTCGTCCAACTGAACCGCGGCCATGTATAGATGGACAGGTTCGATTAGATCTGCTGTCTGGCGATATGAGACAAATGTCCTGTGTTATCTATCTAACGACAGCTAAGATTGGGGTATTCGGAGAAATCGGGCGATGTTTTCCATCATCATCATCATCTAGCGGGCGGCTTTGGATCGTGTATTTGAGTTGAAAGCATCGGGATTGCCATCGAATAGACGGCAAATCGGCGTTGACAGGTGTTGGTTATCAGGTGGTCTTTTGGGGACTGGGCGGCAAAAGTGTCATTTATCTTGGAAGTAGTGGATCGTGGAAATTGAAAGACTAGAAAGACTAATCCCATGCCTTGGACATGGGGTCTAGAGAGAACGACGGCATCTTTACAACGGCGTACATTGTGACATGTCCGGCCTACTACTAGCAAGCTCACAAATTGCAGAAATCCTCCCGTGGATATTTCAGTGGAGGAAACATATTTCACGCCAGTGATTGTTGAACATCGGCTTTTAATATGCCATATTATTCTTATCTATCCAGGCAGTTGCTCAAAGGTATCCTACAAATATCATTTCCGTCCTAATACTCCATCGCAATACCAACCCCCTCCTCCCGTAGTTTCCTGAGGTTGTGGTTCTTCTCATCATTCTCCTCCTTGATTCTCGCCTCCACTTCATCGCGTATGCCGCCCAGATCAGGCGGTATTAGCTTCTGCTGCACACTGGGCGCGGCGTTGACGAAACGTAGCTGCTCGGTGCAGTGCTGGACGATCTCGTTCAGCCGCTTCTGCTGGTTCCTATTCGCACGCGGCTCTCCTAGAATCTGCTCCAGCGTAGGGAAAAGGGTGTCCTGTCTAAAGTGTTCGCGCCATGGCGCGTGTAGAGGAATTATCGGGTCAATCTTGCCCTGCGCATCGATGGCGATGCTAGTCTCATTGGTCCAAGCACGGGCGACATTTCTGGGCGTATATCCACCTCCACCGAAGAGTATCATCGGCAGGCCAAGCGACTTGCAGAACTCAACACAAGCACCGTGGCCCTGCACTTGCAGGTTGAATCGGCCAAGTCTGTCCCCAGCCAGACTGTCGGCGCCACACTGTAGGCAGATCGCGGACGGTCGGAAACGATTGTTGATTTCAGTGATGATCGATTTGAAGAGCCACGTATACTGCTCATCCGAAATGCCATCCTGGAGTGGCACGTTGAGTGCATGGTGGGCGCCGGGATTATGTTCGCTCTTAGGACCATTGTCATCCAGTCCACCCGTACCAGGGAAGAAGTTAGCTGGATCGTACTTGTGGAAGGAGACAGTCATGACGCGATCGGTGCTGAAGAATGCTTCTTCAACGCCATCACCGTGGTGCACATCAATGTCGATGTAGAGCACCCGCGGGTGACATCGTAGGAGTTGCAATATCGCAATGACGATATCATTGATATAGCAGAACCCGGATGCCTCAGCTTTCTTTGCGTGATGAAGGCCGCCGCCCCAGGCTATAGCGATGTCCGACTCCTTGGTGCAGATCTTCCGCGCAGCATCTAAGGAGCTTCCGGCAGACATGGAGCAGTAGTCGTAGAGCCCTTCGAACAGCGGACAGTCCGAGCCGCCGAGGTTGAACTTAAGCTCTGTCCCGGGATTCTCTATATCACGGGGAACTGGTTCGGGGAGAACGGTTCCAAGAAAGTCCAGGTAGTCGTTGGCGTGGAATGAGTTGAGCTCCTCATATGTGGCAGCTCTTGTGACGTAGTTGTCCATGGCAAAGTTCATGCCATAGGACATGATCAAGCTTTTTGAGAGGGTCAGCCTCCACGGCTTCATGGGATGCGTCTGGCCGAAATGATGCTTCTCCATCTCTGGATTTGCGTGGAAGGAGACATTGTATCCCTTGGGCCTGGTGATGTTGTACGACTGGGCTGCGCGCTTGCATTTGTTATAGTAAGTGGCATTTTCCAGATCGCTGGCATGCCCCAGCTGTATGTAGTCCTCGACTACGGGCTGGTCAGCGTCGACGTTGTGAGGCAGGTAATTTGGCTTCGGAGGACGCCATTTGTATGCGCTTTCATCCATCTTTGAGCGGCCGGGCCGGGGGAGGTCGTTCCTGCCCCGGGCGAAGCTTCTTGATACGGAGTGAGGGTGTGGGGCAGCACGCAGACGGCGGCGCAACCTGCAGACCGATCAAAGCTCTGCGTAGCGAGCCACTTGCGGCCAAGAAGGCCGTGCGACAGGTAAAGCGTTGTTCTATTGAGCAGTGTCTCTCCTATGATCCAGCAAAAGGAGCCGAAATGACAAGAGCGGTCGCGACAGGCCTATTCGTCAAATGTGATGTCGTTGGTTGAGATCGCGGTGGAGGAACTTCGGATGGGAGAGACAGACAAGACAGTACAGAACGCCCCCCTGGGGCGGCTTGAGCCATCTCGAAGTCTCGAAAAAGCGTGGCCAACCGCGACCAGCCCCTGCCAGTGGCGCTAGTCGGTATGCGGCTTAGGGGCGAGGGGCGCCTGCAGTCAAAGGTGGCGCTAGTGGTTCCATGTTCCTTGCCTTCCCAAAATTTTCAGAGTGGCAGAGTGGATTCTGGCTGCCCAGGTGTGGCTCGTAATTCGAGAGGCTGAAGTCTCTCTCTCCCACTTACCACACACATCATCCACATCCGTCCGTTCGTCTATCTGCCAGCTATCTGTCTCTGTCGTGGCCTTGCACAAGCTCGGTCGACAAGCGCACCACCTTAACGTACCACGCAGCTTAAACGAGAGAAAGAGAGACTCTGGCAGCTGGATCCGTGCCATCTGTCTATTTGGGGCCGGCTGGAGGCACCACTTGCTTGCTTGCCTGCCTTTAACAGGCTGGTTGAAGGTGCCACCTGCCGCTCCATCGTTGCCTTTTTTCCCTGATTCCCGCTCTTGGTCGCTGCTTCCCCACAAGCTCGCTTTCCCAAGGCCCGAATCCAGGATAATTCAATTTACACTACCTAACGTCTATCAGCCCAAGAACGTACCATCTATTCTAAGAGAGATCTCGCCCCGGGGGCTCAAGCAGGGGGGTACGTGCATCGCTACTACTATTACATACTGGAGTAGATGCACCTTGCTCCTTCGAGGCGGACCCTGACATAATTTTATTTACCGCATTCTGTCATATCTGGCAGCGTCGAGTTGAGGTGAGAGAGCCACTCGATTTTTTGATACCCCCCCCAGCCATCGTGACGAACTGTCTTGCCATACCGAGGCACATCCCTGCATATTGTCCCATCTGTCTGCATTACTGTATTGCGCTCAATTTCCCATTCTTCAACTCTCTCTTTGTTGCTTCACAGCCATCACGCCTTGCTTCGCGTCCTTGCCTTCCTCGTCCTGCACACCGCAAGTACTCCTGCCCGTCCTCGGAGGTATCACCACGAAGCGAGTTCTATCCGAGGAGGGGCATATCACACTGCATATCTCTCTGAGCGCGGGGTTCTTCCCCACAGCTCGAACCCTTCGTTGACACCATGCCTAGAGACGATCTATCCATCGACTTCGTGAAGAGGATGCCGCCGCAGGTCGAGGCACTCGATCCGGCCCTGATCCTGGATGATTGGATCAACAGGGTCCAGAACCTGCCCGAGGAGATTCGCTTCATCCAGGATGAGATTGCCGACAAGGACCGTCAGTACAACGACTGCATAAAGCTCATCGAGGAGCGCGATGCCCGCATACAGAAATGGATCAAAGCCAACGGGAGTCACGAGGGAAATCCTCGGGAGGAGGGTTATCGTCAGACTATCCGCGAGAACTTTGTCAAGGCAGATCAGCTTGCGGCCGACAAGATTACTCTCACCCAGAGGTTGCAGGTCATCATGGACAAGCATCTCCGGATATTAGATGCCCAAATCAAGATCCTGTACGACCGTAACGAGCCGGGCTTCACTGACCCAGATGAGGTTCCCTCACTTTTGCGACCAAGTGCCGCCAACCACTCTGCTCCGTCTATTCGATCGATCAACCCTGCCGCGAATCCCGTCACCGCTGCTCTAAGTCCCATCGTTAATTCCGCTTCACCAACCGCGGTTCGCCCCTCGAATCCCCAAGTTCGCAATGCCCAGGCGCAACAACACCCTTCCGCCTCGGCACCAGCCACGCCGGCAGCCAGTATGATATTAAATAGACAAGCTCGTGAGAGCTCGGCCGGACCGGGCAGCGGAGTCCCTAAGAAGGGCCCTCGCGTCAACAGTGGACTCGGCAATGCCCCCGCGACCTCAAGTGGCCTGGCGCGTCACTCGTCTCTGGGGCCGGGCACACCGAAACACGTTACCGCGACAGGAGTACCAAGAGCTGGAAGTGCAGGACCGCGCGCCACGACTAAGGGGGCAGTCACCGCGCCTGGACGTAAAGCCGGCACTCCGTCATCTATGATACGAAAGAAGGGGACACCGGCAGCCACCACTGCGAATAAGTCTGGACTGTCGCGTGTGAAGCGGGCGGCGAAGAACTCGCCGTCCTCAAACGCCGACAGCGAGCTGTCCGATGCCGAGAGCGGCAGCGGCGACGAATCAGATGCCCGGACAGGCGGCCGAGGGACTCCCGCGGCGCGAGGCAGCTCGCAGAACGAGAAGGAGGCCAATGGCGGTAACGGCGGCGGCGGCGGCGGCGGCGCGGAGCACCACACCCACAAGCGCGCGCAGACGAAGCGCGAGCACATGGACGACGATGAGGACGGCATGGACCTGGACGATGACGATGCGGGTGACGATAAGAAGTACTGCCTCTGCCAGAACGTCAGCTTCGGGGACATGGTCGCGTGCGACAACGACGACTGCCCGTACGAGTGGTTCCACTGGTCGTGCGTGGGGCTCAAGAGCGAGCCGAACGGGACGTGGTTCTGTCCCGTGTGTACGGAGAATGCGAAGAAGAAGAAGTGAAAGGTTGCGTCAAGTTGTTTCAATTTTCTTAAAAACGACTGTGATGGCCAGGCAGATTGCTGGATAGGAGACAAGCAAGTCTTAGAATAGCTGTTACAGTACAAGATACCCCAGGGCAATATAAATCATGATTCATTTCAAAGATTAGGATAGTTAGATCGATTCATACGCGGAGACGTAGCATAAGCGCCGTGCAGCCAAGCCGTGTTGCTCGCGAGCCTTGAAAGGTGCCGGCTGGCGATCATCAAGTGTACAGCAATTATGATGCATTGTGATGGAGGAATAAAACAGCACAGCTGAATAATTCCCTCAGTCTCTACCTCAGTGATTACTCACATCTACTAGGGCTCAAAATACGAGTCGGCATAGCATTATAGCAGCATGATTCACGAATTGAAATGCGGTTATAGGATCGAAGTTTCATTATTTCCCTGTCCATCGTAATGATAGAAGACTACGTACAGAACACACCAGCCTTCCGAGCCCTCGGCTCATCCAGCCAGCTGTCGCCCTCTGTCATCGTACTCATCATGTCTAAGTAGATTCCAACAATAAAAAATAAGTTGCCATGAGAATGTCTTCTCAAGACCCAACCAGCAACAGACAACAGCATTCGCAAGGGCTGTCGTTTCCGCCCAAGCCAAAAAGACAGAAAAGCCATAGTTGCACCGATACATGCTTTTTCTCTCCCTTAATGCTCCAGCAGTCTCAAGCTGCCCTGGACGACGACGTTCTCGAGGATGGAACCAGGTGGGATGTCGATGGTGCTGCCCTCGGTAGCGACGATGATGACGGTGCCCTTGAGGGTAACGCCGCGGCCGAGGTTGACGGCACCGGTGATGGTCAGGTGGTCGAGCTCGATGATCTTGGGGATGGAGGGGATATGCTTCTGGAAGTCCGAGACCTTCTTGAAGTCACCGCCGAGCTTGATGAGCGGCGCGTCGCCGAAGCGGGCAGCGCTCATCTGCAACTGACCGTGCTTGACTGTGTAGAGATCCGACTTGACAAGCATCAGATCAGAGCATGTCTTGACAGGCAAGAAGCGGCGGCGGGGCACGTTGACACCGTGCGCGTTCTGGAAGTGGCGGATGGCGGCACCGACGGCGGTCTCGAGCTGGATGATGCTGATATCTGACTCGCCCTTCTTGTCACCCGGGATGGTCTTGCCGTTGGGGATGATCTCCATCTCCAGCTCGTCGTTCTCAACCACCCGCTTGATGGCCTGGACGTTCATCCAGATGTTGTTGGTGTTGAAGTACTTAAACTTCTTAATCGACTTGAACTCATTGACGTGCTCCTTGGGCACCTGAGCAATCTCGAGCAGGCGGACGGAACCCTCGTAGTCGATAATAGTGCCACCCTTGACATCAGCCTTGGTCTTGTTGGTCAACTCCATGATGTATTCCGCCTTGCTCTCAACCATGTGCTGCAGGATGCGGAGGTCCACAACAGCACCGAGGTTGTCGACGTTGGACAGGAAAATGATCTCAATGCCACGCTTAATAAGCTCGTCCAAGATGCCAGAGTTGTACAAAGACTCGAAAACATCACCGTGACCGGGTGGGTACCACTCGTTGATCGCGGAATCGAAGGACTTGGGCACAGGCAGGAGAGAGTCCTTGTAGATTCTGGGGTATCTTGACTGGTTGAAGGTGAGGATATCGACATTGTGGCCCTCGTACTTCTTGATAATAGCCGCGGTGTCCTCATTGGTGTTGAACGAGTTCATCAGGATGAAGGGCACGTTGGTGTTGTAGGTGCGGTTCAGGTACTCGACCTGCCTAACGGAGAGATCCAGGAAGGACATGCCGTCACGAACCTCAATGACGGACTTGGGGCCAACGCAGCCCATGGAAGTACCCAGACCACCGTTGAGCTTCAGGACAGCCAGCTTGTTCAGGAAGCCGACGGACTCGCTGTTAGCCAACTCCTCATAGTCTACAACCTGGCCCTGAGCTGGAGGCGCAATGCGGTCCCAGTCGCTAGAATGCCGAAATCATTAGCAGTTCGTTCCCGAGAAAGCATTTGGAGGGCTACCAACACAGCATTTCCCTTGGCCTTGTCATTCAGGTATCGTCGGAAGAGCGAGAAGAAGTTGTCCATCTCGGTCTCGAAAAGCTGAGAAATGTGTTAGCCCGATCGAGGTACTGTGCGCCGATTGCGCCGGGTCATTGGTTGCTAACCTTCTTCTCCTCTGGGTTCTTCACGGTCTCGGACAAGCTAGTCAAGGCATTTCGCATCTGTGCAGCGGCAATGTTTGTCGAGGTGTTCTCGAAAGCCTAGAAAAGATAGCGTCAGCATATGGTGCCTCGGTGAATATAGTGAGAATAATGTCAACCAGGCAGTGGGCGTCGAGATGGAGATCAGAACCAATCCTTGGTTGCTGGAGGACTGCCATTTTGATGTGGCTGCGTTGCATTGATACAGCAGTAGTTGTTGTTGTTCGAGGAGAGGAGGCAACGACATCACTGGCTTTCTGCTTTAAATAGGTCGGGCTTGCCAAGTGAAGCTTTCAGATTCACTGTGACGACTGCCTTAGGCCCAGGGATGTGGCCAAGAGAAGTTGCACCTCCTTTCGGGTAGGTGCGGTCTCTACCTCATAAAGTGCAGTGACAATCCTCTGCCAGTGGCCATCCCGAACAACAACGCTTACCCAAAGCAAATTGAGGCCCCCAGGAAATGGCAAAGAGGAGGAAGGAGTGAATCGCTCGACCCCTCATATAGGGTCACACAAAGCATTGAAGCTGCCATTGGGAGTTCCCGGCGCCCTTTGGCAGGCACTCGTGATGCTTTGAGCAAACCACCCACAGGAGCGACGAGCAATTCCCTTTCTGACCATTTGGGCTCATGCTGATCTCTCATTGACGATGCCGCCAATGTGGGATTGATGTGCTTCGAGTAGACAGGCACACGGGGGAGAGGGCACGGCCCGCGAGCCTGCAAGAGAACTCACCATATGGGACCTGGTCTTGCCATGGTGCTTGCTGGCAAATTCCTTGTCGGTGTCACCGCCGTTGGGCTTGAGGTGCGAGGGTATCGCGCTCTTGATCGCAGAAGCCATGTTGTCTTTGCAAAGCGAGAATATCGGTTTTCGGTGACGTTTTTGCTAGATGGACAGAAACGAGGGGAAAAGCAAGCAGTGCTCTTGTTGTCTTTCTCGAGGAACAGCAATATTCTGCGAGGAGGATTTGGTGATGGTTATGGCGGGGGAAAAGCTCCAGCTCAGTTCTGATTCACGAGACGATTAGCCGATTGACGTAATGGGGGGGAAAACTGGTGGGAGGGCGGTCTGGATCTGCCCAGCACCATTGCCAGCCTCTGGGCACACCTGCACCAGCGCTCTCCTCCTCCTCGTGCAATCACAGTCGCACAAGCATGTGGGAAGTGGAGCCTCAAGCAGGATCATCAGAGAGGCACTTACACGATACGACTTAACGTTGAGCCGACTTCTTTCTTAGCAGCAGCGCTACCGAGTAGTCGTAGTACGTATGCCCCAAGCTTACAGTAGGTATGGACTGACACTAGATACCTAGACAGCAGCCCAGGAGAGAGCAACTGGACAGCAAGACCAGACAGGCAGAGGGAAAGAGAAGGAAGGACACAAAAAGAGCTCAAGAATGTCTCGGTTTGGTGGTGGGGTTCCCCGAGCTTCTTAAAGCTCCTCCTCACACCCCAGCAACCCATACCTATCAGACTCCATCTCAATTCTATTCATAACATCGCCGCCTCCACCCGGGGGCTTGCTGGTGAGGAAATTTGTTATTGCCCCAAGTAGCCCGGTACAGTACCTGACAAGCCCGCTGCATACGATAATGCCAACGCCCAGCACTAAGCTCACTACAACCTTAGGCCAAGATCGCTGCAGTGGGTGTGGCGTTGTGCAGCCAGGGATACTTCAGGATGGTGGCACATTCAGCCCACACCAGAATTCACAACCGCATCCTGCTAGTGGATCGCATATTGCATAGTACACTGCAAGATGTCCCCTTCCGGAGCTTTCAGACCACCATCCATCCCACCACCAATCGCCGCCCGCCGGCATGCTCTGCTTTGCCTTACAGCAAGTTGACTTTGTATCTCAGGATCTGCCTCTCTCGCCTCGTTTATTGCCTCCTTAAGGCGCCAGAGAAGCAATGGCGATCTCATGAAATGGCGAGACTTTCAGCGGCAGTCGGAACGCAAGCCCGTCCATCTTGCTTCGGCCATCTAGGTCTTGGAAGACCTACTGCCGTCTCCGGCGTGATGGAACGCACATTCCGGCCCTGGACGATAACTTTACGGTCCACCCATGATATTTGGTCTTGTTGAGCGGTTTCGTTCATATTGTCCCGAACGAACTGCATTAGCATTCTACCGACATGCTCCCGCCTTCAAACGACGCAACCTGTTTTCGCGCGCTTGACGAACTTTTCTCTGGAATTCATCGTTGCGCGAAAGCATCCTCGCATCTCTAGTTGGTAAGCATCGTACACCTTAGTTGTTGCAGAGCCTGCAAATATGTCCAAGCCATGGAGCGCTGTTATTGAACAGATCGCATCGAGCCCATCAGCATTAAGGTTCGAGATGACATAAGGCCGGCGCTGCCTCCGCCCTGAGGGCCTCAGCCGCGCTTATTAGGAGGTCTGGGGATATTTTATGCGTTCAGAACCTACCATTGCCTAGTAGGATGACTTGAGAAGATACATCGTGCCTTAACTATTGTTAAATGATGACGATCGATTCGACATCCTGACAACGAATAGGGAACACCCCTCCGTTGCTACGGAGTCTTCAGGGATGCGCTGAGGTTAACCTTCAGCCCATTGCAGAACCGGTGCAGCCCAGCGGGAGCTAAGTGCAGCTCTGATATCACCTCAGATCCACCCAGCCCACTTGAAGAGGAAATTTGCCTGCGGCACTTTGCTCGCTGCAGCAGCCAGGCGCAATAAAAGAAAGCCCAGTTTTTCCCTTGATATCGACCAGATAGCACAATCAATATCTCGTCTTTGGAAATGAGCATCCTCTCCTAATAGATCCACTCAAGGGCGCCAGCCACGCGGCAGGCTGGCCGGGACTTTGACCACCAAACGTAGTCCACCAAACTAACTATTGGGACGCTCTGGTCCAAAACGGGGGACTGCTAATTTGGAAAAGCCAGCCCGAGGTCAGCCAGAAGGAAGGTGGAACCCGGCAGCCTTTTTCTGTTGAAGATTATTGATTGTTATCACAAGAGTTGTGATGGGCTAGACTACAAGTGGCGGCTTCTTCACAGGTTGGGGCTGAATAGATAGGCGATAGTTTTCAGCGGTCTGGGCAACGCCCATGCAGCAGCCCAGCGTCTGGTTGCCGTGTCATTGCCTATGGTGTTCGAAAAGTTTCCGTCGAGGTTCCGATAGCTTCGGCGAGGCTTCCGTCCCGTCCCTGGAGGTGCATGCATGGTCACATTAACGGTGAGATAACAGAAGGGGTCGGTTCCTGAGAGACAGAAAATGCAACGGCAATAACACCTACCGAATAAGCCTCCTGTCTCGCTCCACGTGGGGGGCAGTTTAGTTCCGGATGGCGCAGAATTATGCTGGGCCACACAACGGCCAGTTCGACATTCTTTCACCAGCAAGATTGGAAACATTGTCATAAACCAAGTGGTAGGCTGTTGTGACCAGTCCGTTGTCCAGACTGAGGGTCTCGTGAATAGCCAGCAAATCACGGAGGCGTGACGAGACTGCTTATCACCACAGCCCTAAGCATATGAAACAGCACTGTGCCTCTAGACAAGCTTCTGTAAGCCAAGAATGAGGGCTGGCTTGTGGCTGTGATAGGTGCTGACACCCGCTTCTATGGCGGGCTGAGGTGAGCGGTGTCAAGAGCTGAATGCAAAGCCATCATCATCCATGCGTCTGTGGTGAGATGCAGAGATGACGACCGCCGAACCTTGTCAGACGCAGCCTCTAGCACAGTCTAGTGTGTCTAGATGAATATTCCTAATCAAAGACCGTAGAACTCTCAATCCGCATCCAGGAGCTTTCTCAAGCGTCGCTGGGTCTACTGGGAGCTTATCAAGACAGGTTGGAGGATGTTACCTGAATCGCTGCAATGAGTCGGAGACGAACAGGTTCACAGGAAACGGAATTGTGGAGTCAATATTAGGCAAGCCGATTGGATCATTGGTCAAAGATATTGTCCCGCCAGTGGCCAGACTCCCGATTCCAGAATAGGTAGCTCCGATCGAGCCTTGAAGTACATGAATTCGTCAACGCTTTCCAGTCTTTTATATTCAAGATTCAAGTGCATTTTGTGTGTGGTACAGCCCATACAGCGCCTCGCATTGTCCACGGGTTGCCAAGCGTTCTTCACCTACCTCCAGAATTCCTTCGTGGGTTTCAATTGGTGGTCAGCTCGCCCATCGAGTCAGACAGACATGGGAAGCACGACAAAGCCGGTCGCATACTGGAACGTCAACGTGCCAGAGTCCGAATGGACTGAAGAATGCCCCGACTTCTTGGCCAATCTAAACACCAAGGACCTTGGCATCATCAGCACGCCGGACAATGAGTATCACATCGAGACATGGCCGGAAGTCGTGCAGAAATGCAAAGACAACCGCTTAGATCTATTCCAGCGCGTACCATCAGATCTCAGGCGGTACCTAGCGTACAACTGGAAACTAAAGCAGGAGTACGGCAGCGTTATGTACTTTGTCCTGTCTCAGAGACTGGGATGGAAAGAGCCCATCGTGTCTAAAGGAAATCCTTTCCAGTTCGATGAGGACATCAAGATTCTGTGGAACGATTGGCCCTACGGCATTGACGAGAGAATTGTGCATTTGGTCGTCTGGACAAAATTCGATCTGGAAGAAGACCCAACCAACGGAGACCTCACTGATAAAGCGAGGGCAGAGATTGATGACTTTGTACACAAGTTCTTCTCTCCCCACCTGCCCAAAGACCATGTCCGTGTGATATCCTCTCGCTCACCATCGACCAAGCTTGGCTGACCGCATTGAACAGTACACATGGTTCAAGAACTGGCGCTCCCTCAAGTCAGTCAAGGCCGTGGAGCATTTCCATGTCATGCTGTTCGACCCCGACCCTGCTTTCGTCAGCGAGATCACCAATGGCGATGTACCGCTCAGCCAGAAGGTTGGCAAGCTGAACTGAGAGGCGGCCGCCATGATTCGCTTGTCATACGCATTGCCAGCTGCAAGTGCGCTTAGATAAATTTTCGTCTTCTCAAGGTCGATCGACCGGTCGGGCTTTGATGATTGGGTACCAACAACAGAGTAACACTGTATTCTCAATGCTCTGGCACCTCCAACCCGGCGCCGGCTCGGACCTGCACAACGGGACCATCCGCAAAGGGAACCGCCGTTGGTTTCTCCATGCTGATTTTGACTTGCCAGCCGAAGTAGCCAGAGTACTGCTGCCCCGGTAGTGGACGGAAGTCTCTCATGATCCTGCTAGATAGATGACTCCCCAAAGCTTCTAGGGTCTCAAACGAGGATTCCTCCATGGCCTAGAATTCGCCATTAGTTTCACAAAATAGGTTAGAGTAGACTAGATAGACAGAGCTTTTCACCAACCTTTATGACTAGAGACTCCAGAAGGGTATAGACATCTGGGGCATAATCGAACTTGTCCACCTCAATGTCTGTTATAACAAATTGTTTTGCTTCGCGTTCGTTCGAGTTGACGCCGATTAGAGTAGGTACCCGTAGCCGATGGAGGCGAAGACTTATAGCAAACATCTCCACTGCTGAAGAGACCTCCTTGGTATCAAAAACAGACGATGCTGTCAAGCTGACTCCTTCGCCCAGAAGTGAGGCTTTAGGCAGGATGACAGTGATAGACATGAACCGGAGCTTCGACAGATCAAGGAACGCCTGCTCTACATCCTTGCTACGGATGCCGTCAACTTTCAAGCCGGTCAGAGTCGACCATATCCTCTCCAGAACACCTCTCAGCGTGCTGCTGGTCGAGCCCAGGGCCGCCTGGTTGTCTGCCGGTGCCGCTCGCTGAGGGCTGTAGCTCTCCAGGCTGGCGAGGATGGTCTTGCTCAGGCTGCCGTAGTGGACGGTGTCGCCACTGGTGACATTGTCTCCGGCGACCGATGCGTCAAATGGGCTGGTGAAGCTCAGCTCGGCAGAGACCAGAAATGGCTGCGGCTTGCCGTCTCGGCCCCAGGCATCGTGGGGGCCCTTCACTACGGCTTGTAGATTCCGGACGCGGACGACGGCGAATGGGTCCCCCGCCGCGCAGCGGACCTGCCAGGAGCTGCGGATACGATATTCTTGTGTGAAGTCCATGATAAATAGCTGAAGTGCCCCTTTCCAGGTAAATATCACTGATCGATTCGGATTTCGTGTTGTTGAGCCACCAGTTGATTGAAGAGAAGTCTATGTCCACACTCGGCGCTATTAAAATGGTCTCACAACAGCAATTAAATTTTCTTAGTAGCCGCTCTTATCACAACTTTTAAACACGCCCAAACCGTTGTGATACACACACGTCTATGAGTCAAAATGTGCACTTTTTGGCTGTCGCGATGACGTGGACGTCTGCATCTGCAAAACAAAGCCTGATTTCAGTTATTGTACTGAAAGGGCTGCAAATGCAATAATAGCATGTGGGGGATGCATGTACTTGCACTACCAGATCTCAAGTCACTGTTTTACCTTGACCGACTTACACCCCACACTTCATGTCACCGCCGGAAAGAATCTTTTATTCCAGGGTTGGTGATGTCCTAGATGTGGAGTATATTCTCATTCTTCCATCGCGCATTCCACATGTCAAATGCCAAGTCTCAGGAGTATGCAAGCTATGTATCGATTACTGTACCAGGCAGAAAATTGGGCATTCATGACTGTTACACACAAAGCTGCTGTGTCTATGTCCGGGTTTCAGAGAGAATAATGCCTAGAACAAACAGGATATTCTCATTTTCCTGCTCCCTGAGCTAAACTTAGCATACTTGGCCCAAAATGTCTCATGAGCCGACACGAAGACTATCGACAGGCGGCTTACCACCCATCAAGACCTGCGAGCAATACGATGTGGAGGAGGCTCCAAGCCACAACAACATGCCCTGCTTTACCGCCTGGATACGCGAAGAGATCGTGGAGATCCCCAAGGGATGGACATCCTCAGACTTTCCCATCTCTGACAGGCGCCCCCAATGGTCCTTCCAGATCTACGACACAACGCCACGTTCAGACGATCCGGACCACCTTAGGACCCTAGCCGAGACGCTGCACAGGGAAACGCGGGAAGAGCGCGAGACACAAGGCCACGAGCAGCCTGATCGCATCGATGTATGGGGCATGCCGCTCGCAGCCAATGCGTCGGACGAGGAGAGAATCACGAGGTGCAAGACTCACCTTCTAGCTGAAGTTGCCTCGCGAAACACCGCGGAAAGTGATGAGTTCCATATCTCGCGGCTCAGTGCTAATGAGCAGTGGCAATGGGCCATTCTTATCATCGACCGGCCCCGAGAACTCTGGAACGAAGGCGAGGGCGGCTTCCTCGCTGTGTACTGGGATATGCATCCTAATTATCTTGAACTACTTAAACGGGAGTATGGCGAGGACAAACAAGAGCCCCAGACAAGCGCTTTCCGGTATACTCGTGCTGAACTGGGAAAGGTGTTGGCGAATTTAAAGGGTGCTTTCTGATCATTTGAGAGCAAATACTTCTCCGGTTAATTGACGGGATCAGAATTCGAAGACATAACAACCCGCGGAAGGCTCCTTTTAAATCGTGAGTAACTTTTGGATGCAATCCCAAACATACATCAATACCAAGTCAAAAACAGAAAGGGTTGGCGAGGATATGGATAGATTTATGGGCTTAGGATGAAAGCGGTCTCCCCAGTGAGGATATTGCCCTTGAACTTGCGCAATAGCTAAGATAACCAAAAGGCTAGCATTCTCAGCACTGCGCGGCTGAGATTCCCGGTCCTACAGCTTATAAGGCTACTGCACGCCACAGTGTTATTTCAACATACCCGATAACACTCTGTATCACTAATAGCTTTATCTTTATCTCTAACGCCGCCCTACCCTAGTACACTCCGAGAACATCCTCCCTCTTATTCCATGGAGTATCACACCTCACACCTCAGAATGTCATTGTGTGCGGTGTAACGTGCTTTGACGATACTTTCAAACATACTTGGCTGCATCTATATTTGAAGCGTGTCACAGACCGCAGGCGGCAACACCAAAATGAAGACGACAAAGAGGACAAATTCGCTCGGCCGGGCCGCCTCCGATTGCCACTCATGTGAGGCCCGCAGTCGCGAATGTGACCGGCGCCGGCCCCGGTGTGATCAATGCACCAGAGACGGCATTGTGTGTCCCGGTTTCGCCCTCAAGTTGGATTGGCAACATGGAATCGCTAGCAGGGGCAAACTGACGAGGAAGACATTTCCAGTGCCGGACACTGACACTGGACAGAGGATGGGACAGAAGGGTTTCCCTGGCCAGCAGGCGCCGCCGACAAGTTTCACTTTTGTGCAACAAGGGGGCAGTGTCAGTGGTGTAGTCAGACTCGACGGTCGTCGGCTTCTTCGAGGAAAGAAGAAGCAGAGACCGTGCGTAGCCGACGAAGATATTGATATGGGTAAGGTGCCAATTGCTCCTATGGATCAGAGCATGGACGAAGACACGATGATGCAGGTTCGGGAGCGAGCAACAGAGCCAGAAGAGACGATGTCGATATTGGAGAGACCCTCTCGAGATACCTCTGACAGAAACAGTCAGAACGACAGCGAAGACGGAGCCAGCATCATTAGTGCCAATGTCAGCGCCATACCAGAGGCTGGGGTCCCTATAGTACATAGTGAAGTATCCAGATCCGAGATGGAGCGTCTTCTCACATCAACTCTTACACCGACGAAATGGCGATCCTTGCCGAGCTTCTTCCATCTCACCACGGGGGCGTCCGAGGCCATCTCCTTTTTCCACTGGCGATTTTCCTTCGTCACTCTCGCCTACGACGTGTGGACTAACCCGTGGCATGTTTGCCTCCCGATCATCTACGATGCGCCGTGCCTGATGGATGCCATCATCGCCTTGAGCAAGATAGGTCGTTCACGTCTACTTGAGGAGCCTGAGGATCCAAGCGTGCTCGTCCTAAAGAACAGGGCGCTCTCCTCGTTCGGTTCGATACTCCAGACCGGTAATGTAGCTGTGATTATTGCTACAATCCTCGTCCTCATTGGAATAGACGTGTGTTCTTCCTCCCTCACATAACCCCTCGATTTATTCCCTTCTTCCTACTCTACGAGATGCTGATGTGGCATAGTACGCCGAAAGTGCCTACTCCTGCTGGTCCACACATCTAATGGGGGCATACAGAGTGCTAGAGAGCGGCAGTGGTATCCGCGTTGCGCAGTTCAGCTCCTCTCTACGATCCCAGATTGCAATGTTGATATGGTATGACTTGACAGGTGCGCTTCTCTCCAGAAGACGGCCCGTGTTCCCTAGAAATTACATAGAAGACCTATTCGCTTGGCAATCGAGCACTGAGTGGACCTTTCTCGCCCTCAACGGCTATCCGGACGAGCTCATCATGGTGCTGCACGACTTGGCAACAGCTGCGGAGGCTCTTACGACGCCGACAGACGAGGCTGGAGCGCGGCAGGCCGAAGTCGCGAGAGAGCTGGAGCGACGTCTGTGGGTCGCCGAGCTGCGTTCCGTTGACGCAGACGTTACGATTCTGTTTGAATGCTGGCGCATGGGCTTACTGCTCTATTGCGCCAGGGCGTTGAAAACCGCAGCAGCCAACCCCTTTACACAACAGCAGCAGCAGCGGTCCCAATCCGTCAGCATGAGTCCTAGGATGAGACTCTTAGATCGGTCACTTTCGTCGTCGCCAGCTTTCACTACAGCGTCCGACAATACGCTAATGGTAGAATCGAACAATGCCACTTCTAATCGCTGCAAATGCTACGCCGAGGACATTTTCTACCTGACAATGCGCCTTTCCCCGACATCAGCTCTACAAAAACAATGCCTCATACCAATGCTGCTTGCGGGATGCGAAATGACCTCCAGCCCGGACGATTTGCAGCACCGGAAGACGGTTGAGACATATTGCGACAGATGGAACAGCCTGAGCCAATTGGCCGTATTTAGCTCTGCTAAGCACGTGTTACGGATTGTCTGGGCGCTTAAGGACGGCGGGTTCGACTTTGAGAAGGTTTGGTGGGTGGACGTGCTTAACAAGACGTGGGCAATGCAAGATTCACAGGGATCACTGACGAAGGAGTGGTTGTTTGGATAGTTCATCATGTATGACGCACAGTGGTAGTACGCTCTACGATATTGTCACCGGAGTAAACAACATGTACTATTCTAACATGGCGCTACTCTCTTCAGAACAGATGGTTGGATGGGTGACATTTATGTTCCGAGATCAAATCAGATCCTTATGCGACTCCAGCTCTGGACGTAGAATCCTCATCGGATCGTTCAGGTCCACCCACCCAAGGAACGGCCTCGAAACAGACCAGCCAATCCGCTCCTGCAACCACAGCGGCAGTTCCTTGATCTTCTCAATGTCATTGGCAAGGTACTGGTTCTCCTCCTGACGCATCCAACTCCGCGTATAGAAGCACGAGAACAACAGTCGCTCTTCGTCGGCGGTTTTGTTGGCGCTACCGCCATGGAAACAGCCGGAAAGCATCATAAAAGCATCCCCGGGGTTCAGCTCCGCATGGTATGTCTGGTCTTCGCGTGGCGGACCCTCTGAGTAGTCCCAAAGATGTGATCCTGGGATGAATCTTGTAGCCCCATTTTGGCGAGTAGCCTTCTTTCCGGCCACGAAGAGACCGATGCCTGCATCTCGGCCCTGTTCGTGGGACACCACGGCGGGCAGGTACTGGTGATGGACTTGATCATCCCTGAGATCAAATCTGTATTAGCTGCAATGGTAATCATATTTAAATCTGCCCATCTAGTCTTCTGCGTTACTGAGTTCGACATACCTATGCAGAACCTGGTTCTTTGCTCCAGGGCCGATGCTGAATACAACTGTGTTATTGAGCTGCGGCTGGGCGATACTTGTCTCCTGTTTGTTTCCAATCTACGTGTGCATTCTTTATCAGTTCGTGATCTTCACTCAAATTCTTGTCCACAGTGGAACACAACCTACCCAATTACCCTTCAGCTCGCTTGTTAGAAGAGCGTCGCAAACTTCTAGCCATAGTTCGTGCCCTACGACTCGCAGGGCGAATGTCTTGGACTTTCCGACAAGCCCAAACGCACGGCGAGTTTCCTTGGGAAAGAAATCCCCATCCCAGTGCTTGTCTTTATCTAGCCAAGGACGAACATCGGCCTCAATCGTGGCGATCTCTGTCTTATTGAGAAAGTTACGGATTATGACTCCGCCGGAGAGTTTCAAAGCAGCAATTAACTCGTCCGAGGTGCATTTGCCTGCGTCGAATTCCAACACAGGGGGCAAAGGGGAAGAGGGACCTTTCAAGTCGGAGCCGGTGAGGTCAGTTAGGCCAGCAGGTACATTGGCCATGGCGAATGTGGCCGGGACTTCTACCACGGTGGCCATGTTTATCGGTTGAGCTGTACTCGAACTTGTCTGATAAGGACCTGAAGAACGCTTCATAGCTGAAAGGGAGTATGGTGAAATATACCAGTCCAAGCCTAGTCTCTACTGTTATATCGAGTCAGAACCCTTTCAGGCACCCTCTAGCAAGCTATCACCTAGTACGTAAGATGTATCATAATCGTGACAAAGTCACTTTGAATGATGTATGACTAGTTGTTTGGTGTAAAGATGACTTCTCCCAAATTCGGTATATACCATTCTAGGCAGGTGAGTTTACTGACCAATTTATGTCTAATACCACTAATTATGATTACGAGGATATCCCATCATTGAACACGCATCTGGTCCCGTTCACCATTTGTCGCTGTAACATATCAACGCTGCAACCGCATTGTATCCCTGGACGCACTAATGGAGATGGTTGTCGTGGGCAAATATATCCTGACGCGATAATAGCCGAAACCGGAAGGAGAGCTAACGGGGCCGAAGCTCATTCTTAGCGGTTGACAAACTATGAGGTCATGGAATTCTCGAAATTCCCTAGAATTGAGGAGGGCATCTCAAAATACCTATGTCTAGCCTGGGTTACATTATGAGAAAAGGGGTGAAAGGAAGGCAATCACGTTAGCAAGGTAGAGGGCACATATAAATGAAGACAAACATCTGTAGTAAATAGTGTCTGTTAAAAATGGCTATGTATACTACGGTGCCGCTAGATGTTGTACCCTGTAGCGTGATATCTCGGGATTTTAATTGAGGATTACTTGGCAAGTCACCCAGAAAGACTGCAATCATGCTCCTGGGCTCGTGATACCTTTGCATCTCAATGGGTGAAGAGCAGAGAATCAATCAGCTCCCAATACTTCTTCGCTGACATCCTTCTCAGTTTCTTTCCCCAGAAAACAAGGGCCAGGAATGTCAAGTTGCAAAAAATGGACAGGGCGGCTACGGCTACGAATGTTTTGACAAGCCCCTGACTCTCAATCCAAGGAGTGATGCCGTATGAGAAACCGAAGCCCATGGTGTTACGGATGACCTGCACGAGAATCACACTCTCTCCCGATATCTCTTTGAAGCAGTCGATAGTGTAGGCAAGGGCGGTGGATCCGCCGACAACGACGCACGACATGACCATACCGATGCCTATTATTAGCCCCATAAAGTGCATGTTGTTAGCGGCTCCGATTCCCCAGAGAAGGAATCCACCGCCGCCTACGAGGCCAGAGACTGTCAAGATCCAAAGCCGGTGTTCCGGCTCGCGAATACCGCCGTTTCGCCTCGCCAGGAACAGAGCAATCTTATCACCGATCCAACCGGCCCAGAGCGCGCCGACGACAGACCCTATGAACGGCGACACGTACGCGACGCCGACCATACTGGGCGAAAAGTTGTACGGGCTGCCGCTCAAGATTAGACTCATAGTCCCGTTGCAGACGGCGTACCAAGAGAGGTTCGTGCCGTACAGGAAGCCCGCCCAGACTATGTTAGGGAAGTGGAAGACAAGTGTCAGCGGGCGATACATCATCACGAACATTTGCTTGACCGATGGCCTGCCGGCCAAGTCGCGGAAGAGATGCAGCTTCTGCTTGTATGTTCGCGGGGTTGGGTAAATCTGGCCTCGAACGGGACTCGGAGGGCTCAGCGGAGCCGAGATAGTTTTTTCTTCGACCGCCGCCATTGGGTTGGTTCCATCATTCTTGGAGGGACGAACAATGAATTCGTGGACATCCTGGGCTGGGATCCCATCATCAAACCCTTCTATCGTCTGCCGGAAATACATGGTTTCTTCTAGGGTGAACATGATAATGATGGTGGTCACAGCTAGGACGATGGTTCCGAACCAGATGGCGGCTCGCCAGCCCAGACCATTCGTAATCAAGCCGGCCAGAAGAGGTGCCAGAGCGTTTCCACCAAAGAGAATCAAGACGTAGACACTGTTGTGGTGATTAGAATTTGAGCACACAAAACTTGGGGTAGCAAATAAAACAGAAGAGAAGTGTGTGGCTCACCTGATGTAATTCCCCCTTTCGTGGGCGAAAAAAAGATCCGCGGTCGATACTTCAGGCAAGCTTTCAACAGGAGCAAGAAAAATTCCGATCAGGATTCTATGGGCGAACCATTCCGCGGATGTCTTAGAATATGCCGTCCACACCATAGGTGCGAGGCCGAGGAGGCTAGTCAAGACATATACACCGCGACGGCCGAAGACCAGGGCGATGGGCTGCCATATCAGACATCCCCATCCAATAAAGAGAATCATGAGTCCAGTACCCGTGTTGAGTTCGGCGATGGTGATTCCCGTCTCGGCGGCGATATCAGACAGAACAGAGTAGTGGACGGTAGTGGCAATAGACACACCGAAGAGGTAGACGTAGACAGACCAGATTGCGACTTGTTTGCGAAACGGTTTCCAATTGAGAGGATCCTCCGGATCTGCGGATGGACGGGGATTTAGCACCACCGTGTCCGGGCCCGACGAGTGCACATCGAGGAGGTGAATGGTACCTGGCACCATGGCCTCGCGCGCTTCGAGTGTGCCCTGGGTGGCCATGGCGTTGTTGATGAGCAGAATGCAGAAAGGAGATTGTGAAATGTAGAGGAGTAAATTACGGCTCTGAAACTATCCGACGTGAAGTTTCAGGGTCCGAGACAACAGTAGTAGCCTTGCTGTTGCAGACAGGCAAGAGTCTTGTGTGTAGCTGTCCTCAGGATTCGTCCCAGACGAGGCATTGTATAAGGGGCAGTCTCATGGCGGTCTTAAACAGGAACTCTTCAAACAAGTTATAGAATTGACAAGCCAGATGCACGGACTAGACCATGAAGACCTAGACTATGACTTTTCCTTAGGGACTTGGTGTGCTGCAGTCTCGACAGTATGAATACCAATATTCGGTCTTATCTCTCCTTCCAGGTTTGGATAGCGTTAATCATTCTCATTTCCGATTGTATCTTCGATTAACGTAACGTGAGAAGTATTTACAAGGGGCAAAGGCTGATAAGCTTCATGATGATGACGACAGAAATGTGGCTTTGAAAATGTCAAAGGCAAAATATGTATTGCTATATTCCATAAATGGATCCGATTTCTTTTGCTGAAAAAAGGATCCACAATTATATTGTTTTATATGTCTGTTATCTATGATTCCGAGCTAATAAGTTAGTGGTATCTCATTTACTCCAACTGTAAGAATGGACTCATTGAGATATTCACATACGGCGGAGTTCACAACATACATGTGGTTGAATATTATCCAAATGCGGAAGGAGAGGCTAGTTTGAACGACTAGAACGCTTGCGCCTAGTGGGCTAGGCTTGTCTGATGTGCGAGATATTTGACTGATAAGCTGCCGCCCGCATATGGACGTTCTGATCGACATGGTTTTGTATACAGATAAGCTGTTGGTAACGTGGAGTGGTGAAGAAGCACTAGAGTCAATGCTAACCCCGTACATTCTCTGCAATTGTCAGCATGTGGGCCTTGAACTAGATTGGCTTGCACTTCACCCAAGACCCATAAAGATAAGACAACTCTTAAAGCAGGCTCAATTCTGTAGAGGCGACGATTCTGGAAATGGTATGGCGCCGGGAAGTTAACACCAGGGTTGTCGGGGCTCGGGATATGGCGGTAGGACGCCGTTGCTCTTATCTACAGTGTGATAATTAGAATTCCTCTTGCTTAGTTTGAATAATATGCAGATAGGTTGACATGACCACTCATCCTAAGTGAACAAATATCTCCTCGCCATTAGGACCCTGTTTACATGACATAAAATATCTTGCTACCATTTATAGACGGATCAGATTAATATTTCCATATGCGGGCCAAGTGAATACAGAGGTAGAAAGAGCAAAAGTGCAATGACAACCGTAGCCATCCTTCCAGAAGGCTATCCTGCAGAATTGACGGGCTACGCCGATCCATGGATCGCTTCTCCTGGCGGCACTGTCGAGATCAAGGTATGCACGATATATGACAGTATTCCGACTGACGCCTGCCTGTTAAATTCTGCCTGCATCTGTCCCTAACAATTGCCAGGTCTCGTGCACAGAATCATCTTACAAGTATCGTGTCGTTCGCGTCACGCAGGGCGTTGATGTAGAAAACTCGCCGGCAAAGCAAATCCATCCCATTGATGGAGTCCCAGAGGGCGAGACAAAGGGACGATTCCAGCTCGCAAAGCCAGGCTCTTATGCCATAATCAAAGACTGGCTTCCGGCCCCGGCCTCGGGTGTCATGATTTCTTTCTACATGCAGCCGTGGGTGCCGGTTTGGAATCATGCGCAGGTTCCCATTTCCAATCTCGACGTCAACAATAAATCGGGATTCGCTGTGGTTGTGGGAGAAGCTGGAAAACTCGAGTTCTGGATTGGCACTGGCTCCAAGATTGAGGTCATTCCAACGGGATACTCCCCGGAAAAAAAGATGTGGACTCGGGTCAGCTTGACCATCGATGGCACGAAGTTGTCCAGTTCTATTCAACCAATCCCTCTCTTTGTGACACCGAGTGAGAGCAAGCCCATTGTCGTATCGCATATGCTACGAGACCCTATATCATTGGCAGTTACCAGCAAGCTACTCTTTGGAGCTTGTTTCGCGAATGGGTCGGCTACGACTCCGTCTGCCGTTCCAACGAATTTCTTCAATGGCCGTATTGACTCGCCTACAATTATGCTAGTTGAGCAGGGTGCGGAACACCCGCTACTTAGATTTGACTTTTCTGTCAACATGTCCAGTGACTACATCCACGATATCTCAGGACGGGGACTCAGGGGGACACTCATCAACGCACCAACACGCGCCGTGAAGGGTTACGATTGGGATGGCACAGAGGTGGATTGGACCAGAGCCAAATATGGCTACGGCGCAATCCACTTTCACGAAGACGACCTCGACGATGCGGGGTGGGAGACAGATTTGACCATCAAGATTCCCTCGACATGTCGATCGGGGGTATACGCTGTGGAAATCGAAACGATCGATGGCAGAAGAGCCAATGATTCTATCACTTTCTTCGTACGACCGAGCGAGTCGGACTGGACACAGAGGGGTGGGAAAGTGGCGTTTGTGCTATCGACGTTTACATACTTGGCCTACGCGAATGAGCATCTTTGGGAAACGTCGCGTCGTTCAGCCATCGACATTGGTCCCGGTTTCGACCCAAACGACGTAGCTCAAAGTGACGACTTAGACAAGCTGAGACGACGCTTCGACCTAGGTCTCAGCACGTACGATGTGCACAACGACGATTCGAGTGTGATATACTCATCCTGGAAACGGCCGATTCTCAATGCTCGCCCGGGATATGTTATGTGGGCGTTCAAGAGGCCTAGGGAGCTAAGTGCTGACCTGATGATGATCGGGTTCCTTGAGCGTGAGGGCATTCCGTACGAGGTACTAACGGATCACGACCTGCACCGTTTCGGCGTAGACTGCATATCCCGCTTCAACACCGTCATCACAGGCTCTCACCCAGAATACCCGACGCTCGAGTCGTACATGGCCTACAAGGCGTTCGCCGCCCAGGGTGGGAACCTCATGTATCTCGGCGGCAATGGATTCTACTGGGTCAGCGCCGTGTCCGGAGACCCGTCACGCATGCATCGTCTTGAGATTCGTCGTGGAGATCAGGGCGTACGAACTCACACAGCGCCCGGCGGCGAGCGAATCAACGCGACTAACGGCCAGCTTGGGACGCTGTGGCGATCTCGTGGGATGCCATGCAATGTCCTCTTTGGTGTGGGGTTTTCCGGCGAAGGTGTTGCACCGGGTGTACCGTACCGGCGAACGGCAGAAGGGAGGCGGTGCGAAGAGAGCGAAGGGGAAGTCTACAGCAAAAGCAACATAGACAACACCGCACCACCGTCGTCGTGGATCTTCCGCGGCATCAGTCCCGATGAGCTCATTGGTGAATTCGGGCTGGGCGGCGGTGCGAGCGGAGATGAGATAGACAGGTTCGGTATTGACAACGACAGCCATCCGAGCGTCAAGGTGCTAGCATCGAGTACCGGTCACTCGGACGAGTTTGGTATCGCGCCAGAGGACACCTCGTTTCCCATAAAGAATGTCCTTGGAACGCAGAACGACAATATACGGTCTGACATGACATACTACGTTACTTCAGGAGGCGGTGGAGTTTTCTCAGTTGGTAGCATCAACTTCTTCTGTTCGCTTGGGTGGATGAACTACAGAAATAATGTTGCCCAATTGGTGAGAAACGTAATCACAGGCTTCTTGGAGGGGAGGCGATGAGGATTTCACATCGACAAGGTAGATTTACTTAAGGTGAACTAGCTCGCTGATCTATCCTTTCTCTTGGTACTCCGTTCAAGATTAGGGTAGACTGGAGAATGTGATTTAGTCAAGCCCCTGCCACTGCCCGCCGTAGACGGCAATAGTCCAAACATGATATACATGACAATTAATAAGCTAGTCTCATACTAATCTTGTTATTGAAATAAAACGTAATCAACGAGAAAGGCTCCTAGTCTTCACGCCAATACTGCTAATAATTCGATCCCATGACCCACCCTGACTGACAACACTGCTAGAGGTAGGAAGATCTCTGGCTTTCTTTAATTAGAGGTGACGCCGTTACTCGGTTCTTGATACTCGGTGCTCGGTTCTCATGGTCCTCTGTTCGGTTCTTAGTGGGGACAATTCTAAGAGTATTTGGGCAAAGAGTCTACTGATGTAGCATTACATCCAGCTTGAGCACTATGTACTTAAAACAGACAAGCCCCGTATCCAGATATCATAAGTGTCTCACAAATAGTAAGATAGATAGCTAGTGACGACGCTTTACAAATTATCAACAATTTCACAATGGCTTTAGAATCAACGCGTAAGTTGACTATATTATTCTGTCCTTTGTATCGACGCAGAACGACTGATTATGTCTTAGACCCAAAGAACTTCGGTGTTCTCATTTATCCTGGCTTCGAAGCCTTAGATGCTTTTGGACCTATGGAAGTCATCAATGACCTATCTATGACGCAAAACATAACTCTGTCAATAGTTGCTGCAAGTCTCGATCCAGTTTCGACTCTCCAAAAAGGCAAACACTCCGTTGGGCAAAGCGTTGTGCCCACGCACACTTTTGCCGATGCGCCAGCTCTCGACGTGCTTATAATCCCTGGAGGCTGGGGAGGATTTGATACGAAGCCCGAACTGCAACAGTGGGTGCGCGATGTCGTGCCAAAACTCGGCACTTTAATCACTGTCTGCAACGGGGCCGCACTTGCAGCCCAGACGGGCGTTCTGGATGGCAAATCTGCCACTACAAATAAGATGCTATGGAATCAGTGTGTTGTCTACGGGCCAAAAGTGAACTGGGTCGCCAAGGCACGGTGGGTTCATGATGGGAAAATCTGGACGTCATCGGGCGTCAGTGCGGGCATCGACGCAACGCTCGCCTGGGTCGCAGCTGAGTATGGTGAAGCATTGGCGACTGCTATTGCCAATGACATGGAATTCACGAGGGCTGCATCTTCATCTCATGACCCGTTTTCAGTCATTCATAAGTGCAAGGATGTTCCCGCGCAATTATAACGTTCTGAACTAGAGCGATGGCAAGGAATATTCCATGTTGAAGGCCATATGCTTTTAAAGCGACCTCATCTTGTATCTAGGCTCATATTTCGGAATTTTTGTGCTTTGAATACCGAGGTTCAATATGCTCAGTCAGTTGACGAGTTGAGGACATTAAAGCCGGCTTTTAAACTCGGAAAAATAATAGTCTGAGCTCAAATAGGCGCACAAAGTTTGATCCCTTACATGAGAAAGGCAGTAAATTTGTAGTTGAGAACTCTCGACGCGGAGTGGCTTGTAGTACCTGACCTCAGACGTAGCCTGACCCGCGGTTATGGCCAGATAAAGTGATAAAAGCAATGGAAAAGACAATGCAGATTGCCGGAGCCGGGATTCTTTAATCGATCGCACTTTCCGTCCTACTCACAATGATGAATTTTCTGCGCGCACTCCAAATGAAGTCTTCGATGTTGTAAGATACCAGCTTCGGAAAATAAGTGGCTAGAAGACGGAAATGTCAGGCCGATTGCTCGCCGGGCGTGTGAAGCTATGATTCGTTGTCTCCAAGCTAGCAAATAACCTGGATTCACAAAAAGAGGCTTTTTGTTCAATTACACCACTTCTCTTCGCTATGGAGCTAGCTTGATCTCGTCATCGTCTCACAGCGCTCCTTGCTCTCTCGTCATACCTGCTTACAGAGTCAACACGGACCTGAAGCGAACTTTGCCACTTTTCATCTTCTCGAACGCTTCCTGGTACTTAGTCAAAAACGAAAACTCCTCTACAATACATTTCACACCGTGTGTATGTGCGAAGGCAATCGCATCTTCAGAGTCTCGTTGGTGTCCCGAGTTCCATCCATGGATACTGGTTCCCTTCATCACCATCGCAGTTGTGTCAAATTCCACCGGGCCAAGGGGGGCAAGCACTACCAACTTGCCGAGAGGCGCCAGGCCCGCAACGAGCGGGCTGATAACCCTGCCATTTGGTGCCGTGGACACAATCATGTTCGCGCCTCCGAGCTTTTGCAAGGCATCTGCTGCATCTTCTGCGCTTGTATCGACATAATGGTGGGCTCCTAGCTGCCTTGCGAAGTCTTTCTTATCGCTCCCGGAGCTCAAAGCGACGACAGTGTATCCCATCTTTGAGCCATACTGCAGCGCTAGGTGGCCAAGCCCTCCCAGACCTTGAACGGCGACGAGTCCGCCTTGGATTACACCCATGTTTCGCATAGCGTTGAACACGGTGACTCCAGCGCACAAGAGGGGAGCAATCTCGGCCGGATCGGCATCTGCAGGCACTCGGACCGCTGCCTCGGCGCGAAGCAAGGCATACTCCGCGTAACCACCGTCCATTGTCACTCCATTGACTGCACCATTAGTGCATGTTTGAAACAGGCCTCGTTGACATGAATGGCATGATCCGTCATGGCCTTCATTTAGAGACGTTATTAGCTATAAACGAAAGCACAACATGGTGGCTGAGAGAGAATACGGGCTTACCTCCATGCCAGGCAGCTCCGACGCGCTCTCCTCCCTTGAACCTAGTAACGCCCTCGCCGACAGCGACGATGTCTCCAATCGCCTCATGTCCAGGCACGCGAGGAAACACGTCTCCCAGATAACCTTGCTGTACAAAAAGATCGGAGTGACAGATGCCACAGGCGAGTATCTTCACCAGAATATAGCCTGGGCCGGGTTGTTGGATCTCAACGTCTCGGAGAGTCAGTTTGGCACCTTTGTTCTCGAAGAACGCCGCCTTGTAAGTTGTTGGAAGAGATACAGTCATGCTTGAAGTTGGCACTTCTCTCTTTGGATGATGCCTTGACCCTTTTGCAAATGGTGACTGTAAGCGTGAATTTATAATTTGCTACTCAAACTAAATACCTATGATCAACTGCATTATTCAAGACTGATAAGTTATATAATGCATATACTTTTCTTCCGGTCAGTCCCTAAGTACCCATGTTTCTAACATGCTTGTCAAACTTGGGGTGATCTAGTGTAAGTTGATTGGTCACGAGAAACGGCGAGTGGCCCCGCCAAGAACGCCGTTCAAGCTCCATAATAATACATTGTGCAGAGACCTTGAGAACCGAGCGCCGAGGACGGCCCCATGTGACCCGTACCCGCCACCTGAGTCGTAGCAGAAACCAGAATGAGACCCTTTAATAATAGAATGACAGATGTAATGCGGCAAGTATTTGGGGTATGTGAAAAGGATTACTGGTCTTGATTCAAAGCCGGGTTCAAACGGCGTCCCGTACAGATTGAAATCCAACAACATGGCGTCGAATAGCGCATGAAAAACAGATGCGTGTTATGGTCATTGAAATCTGCCATCAATTCAACCTAGCATTTGAACACTTATAGAACCTCCTACAAAAGGGCGACTGATTGAGAACATTTTACTGTGTTAAATTTGTTTACTGCGAAGAGAGACAATGGTATCCCGTTTCATTGTGTATCTTATGGTGAGTTGCACAGAGTGATCTAGGCCGAATTTGATCAAATAAATAGAACCTCTTACTGGTTGTGGTGATCCACAATCGCTTTTCTCAGTGTATAAGCAGATTTTGAGGCCATTATGTCCAGTTCTCGGTAAACCAATCGACAGTGTCCGAAGGGTTGAATGGGGCAAAAATATCCCAATTGCTGGTGAAATCAAAGCTTTCCAACCCTATGGGCGTCTGTGGTAGTCTCGTGTTGTTGAGAATGTGATCGAGAACTTTTTTAATGACAGCTCTGACACGAGAAGCAACAGAGCTATAGGGCTGCAATGGGAATGACGAGTTCAGGTAACCCACAAGGAGGCTAAGCTGCTGAATGATGGAGGACCTGGAGTAGGTCTCGCCGAAAATGATATCCTCATCTGTGGCGATACTCGCAGGATTCGGGTCGATGAGTTCCACACATAGGACAGCCCCAGCCAGAGTTGCATTTCCCATTATCTACTTCTTGTTAGTCATATTATATTCGCATTGGGGTTTAGAGTCATGTGCAAGTTTCGCGGGGAGAAAGAAGGAAGTGACCTACTATCCACCGATTCTCTCCTTGAACCTCTGCCCATATATGCTTCTGAGTCCAGAACTGTAAGGTCAAAACTAGCATTTCAAAGCTGGTACGTAGGAGTTCACTCCTAGGACGACCATTCTTAACGAGTAACCGCTCAATTAAAAAAATGTTGAGCAAATGATCAAGTCTTATCAATAATTTTGGGAAGACTGCTCGAAGGTCGATATCAAGTATCTCTTCGAGTGTAGGACCGCAAACCAGATGGGTTGGCAATTCCTCGAATAGTTCCAGTTCTTTGGTCTTGAGCTGTCTATTGTTGAATGGTTCATTAGCGAGTCTTTACCGATAATGACGCGATTTTTGGGACCTTCTCGTACATGATGTCTTCAATAACATGATTTTCACTTGGACTCAGCACAATTTCGAGGATTTCGTCTCGGATCAGCGCCACCATCATGCGCACGCGGAGAAGCGTGCTTGAGTGGAACCGACCATCCATGCCCCATCCATCAGGACCGAGGAGATGAAGCTGTCTTTCGAAAGTTTCCTTATCTAGTGGTAGTGTAGTATCGTCCAAATCTAATGGTAATTTTAAAGCGCAAAATCTTTGTGTCAGTAGAGGCGGCCGTCCGACGAAAGTGGCTAGAAATTTATCCACTATGAAAACTTGACATCCAACACGTCGACGGACCTCCATTGGTAGTGTCGACTTAGATGAAGCTGTTAGGGAATCCCTGGCTCGACTGTCATGGAAGCCCGAGAACGTCAACATTGCGACTGTTTCGGCGTGGAAATTCCAATACGGAAGACCTAGGTTGAGTTAGATTTGAGCTTTGGCAATCGAACTGCTTCATAGAGAAGAGCAGTCCTTGATACTCAAGAGACGCTTGCGACCTAATGTGAGAGATACACTTACTAGTTTCGCCATGCATGCATGCGTGAAGCATGGAGCGTCTATACAATAAGAGCAGCATGAGGGATCCAGAACTACCCCCCATTTTGGCGAGAGTGATGCAAGACGAGCAGTACTCTGTATAGTGGCCAATAAACCTTCTCGACTCCGCGCTTGTCGAAGCAGGAAGTCCGCCGAGAGCCGTATAGAGGAACATCATCCCAACTGCCTCCCAGCGCAAGTTCGGTCCCGAAAAGCTTTCGATCCAAGCCAGAGGGTCGTCTTGATCTTCTTCAATGCTTTTCCTTGTGTTGATACAAATCATACTTCCCAGCTCACGTAGCTTAACTATGTTTCCCCGGTCACGGAGGTAGAGGCCAAACGTCTCCCAGACGCTCACAACCAGTCTTTCGGCTATGATTCTCATCCATTCATTATTTAGATTGGTATGGGAATTCAATGGGGTTACGGAAGGCTTTTCTGGAATTGCTTGTAAGACTCTAACGGCCAGGTCACTCGCTCCTTGGTCCATTTTCACCATGGTTTGTATATCGCCTAGAGACGGGAGGATTGAATCTGCCGGCGAGGATGGCAGCACCACCTCGGTTCCAACTGAAGGGTCTCGCGTGGCCAAATGAATCTCGGTCTCGAAGTAGGCTGCTGGGAAGCTCGTCGGGGCAAAGAACCCCTGCGGTGCTCGAGCTGCTGGAGAGCTCCATATTCCGTCCTCAGGACCAACATGCCTCTTGGATTGGAAAGAAGCTTCTGTGGACCTGGACTCCAGCCCCGATGTTCCATTTAATGGTTGGTGAGAAATGGCGAATTCAGCAGACCGTGCATCCTGATCTGGCGGAGCGTAATAGCAAGTTGATTCGCCGTTAGGTCGCCTCCTACATCGGCGACAAACGGGATAGCCATGGTCGCATGCCACTTTCCGTCGACGGCATGGCTCGCACGCTTGTGTTTTGCCATTTCGCCGTGTAACAAGGGGGCTGACCATAGTCATGAGTATAGGCAGCGGTTTGTTGCAAACAGCGGTGAAAGCAAATTTGGCGTATTGGGTTGGAATGAGCCTCCTTCATTGTTTGTCGTCGATTGTTCTTCGATCTTGTGTTGAGGTTGGGGAAGAGAGACCTAGGATTGATTATGTAAGTTATGATCCTAGACTACCTAAGTACCTCTTTAACCTAGAGGACATTTTATGGAGGTTTCCGAACCCCATGACATGCTAGTAGAGCGCCACCATTCCGCCGTTTTTAGTGCTTTCGAAGGCATAGGTAGTATTTCAGAATCTCAAAGGCTTTGCCAAAGTCGTGGCTGAGTTGTAAATACATCACTGCAGTATAAAAACTTATTGAAAACGATGGCCACAATCAACAGCACTTGCCTACAGCAGCCCCAAGCGCTCCAATTTCTGCTTTCTTTACAGGGAGACAATGCAACTGTCTTGTCTCGTCCAGTAGCGTTGCTGGCTTTGAAGCAGACACTGATGTCGCGTATCGAGAACTAACTTCACTGCTTTTCTTTCATCTCGGGTTCGACTGAGAGTGCACACCTGGGTACCGTCAAATAAGGCTCCCAATCTAATTATTGAGGTTATTTCCAAGTAGTTCTGAAGCATCAGATTACCACAGTGCCGCTTGTATCACCGATTGCGGATATTCGCAAGTTGGCTGACTTGGCACTAAATGCGTCCCGGTTCTACCCACTTCTTAAAGCCCTGCATGATAGAGCTTGTTAATATGCGAGAAGCTCTTCGCTTGGGGGTTTCATATTGTATATCTGCAGCACTTATTGACAGGTATAGAATGGTAGATGATAGCGTCGGTTGATTGACTCCGTGCCGCTTAATTTGCTAATGCTTGCACCTCATGTGCTGATTAATGCTGGCGCAACATCTCCCAATCGGAATGATTGCAGAGACATGTTATAGATGCATTGAATCCGTAAAGCTTTTGAGACCTCGTGAATTATCGCGGAGCATGTTCTCTTGATGTCAATTCGTCCTAGCTCGGGTATGGCCATTCAAGTGACTGCAAGCGAGCTACTTTTGCACGGCTCTTAATTGGGCATGTGGCTATTCGCTCATTGACGACTTCATGCCAGATGTTGCCCCATTGCAAATCAGTCCTAGTAAGGATCACACTACGGAAAGAGGACTCTATTGAGATATCTTCCGTCATCTATGATGTTTAATCGTAACTATTCAGATTGAATAAGAGCTGCATTGCTTGGCAAGGGTGAACGAATATGTTCGTTGGCGAGGCCGAATCCGCTCTTTTCTGGACTATAAATGTCCAGGTAGCACCAATTCAATCCGTCCTATCTCCTTCTTCCTCACATCTTGCTCCTTTTAGTGTATCTTTTTGTATTCTTTGTAGACATTGTGCCAATTGAGTCCGTATTCTTGGTCACAATGTATCGAGTACTCACAGCCCTTTCTTTCGCTAGCGCCGTGGTTGGCCAACAAAGTAAATAGACTTATTGGAATCCAGAGTCAAGTAACTAACAGAGAACAGTCGGTACCAACACCGCTGAGAAGCACCCTTCAATGCCTATTCAGTCATGCTCAGCCTCTGGATGCACAACTGAGCAGACTTCTGTCGTCCTTGACGCGAATTGGCGATGGACTCATGTGACAGACGGCTATACCAACTGCTACACAGGAAACAAGTGGAACGCAACGGCTTGCCCCGATGGAAAGACATGTGCTCAGAACTGTGCTATTGACGGTGCTGATTATTCTGGCACGTACGGAGTTTCTACCCCTTCTTCAGGAGCATTGAAGCTGCAGTTCGTGACTAAGAACACGGACGGTACAAATGTCGGCTCTCGTCTGTATCTCATGGCCAGTGACGAGAAGTACAGAATGTTCAATCTCTTGAACAAGGAGTTCACCTTCGATGTTGATGTTAGCAACCTACCTTGCGGACTCAATGGTGCTGTATACTTCTCCGAGATGGACGAGGACGGTGGCCTGTCAAAGTTCGACACGAACAAAGCTGGAGCCAAGTATGGCACTGGATATTGCGACTCTCAGTGTCCTCAGGATATCAAGTTCATCAATGGAGAGGTTGGTCATAGCTTTCTACAGCTTCACTTGATTTCTAACAACAATCATAGGCTAATGTTGAGGGATGGTCGGGAGCTGATAGTGATCCGAATTCTGGGTCTGGCGGATTCGGCTCTTGCTGCGCTGAGATGGACATCTGGGAGGCTAATCTAGATGCCACCGCATATACTCCTCATCCTTGCAAGGTGAATGAGCAAACTCGCTGTGAGAGCGAAGCAGACTGCGGATCCGGTGATAATAGGTACGGGGGAATGTGTGATAAGGATGGCTGCGACTTCAACAGCTACCGTATGGGTGTACAGGACTTCTACGGAACGGGCATGACAGTTGATACTAGCAAGGCTTTCACCATCGTCACTCAGTTCGTCACCGACGATGGTACTGATGCTGGAAATCTGAAGCAAATCAACAGGTTCTACGTGCAGGGCGGAAAGGTCATTCCTAATTCTGAGGTTACGGTGGAGGGTATCGACCCAGTAAACCATATCAGTGAGGACTTCTGCGACCAGCAGAAGACCACATTTGGGGACAACAATTATTTCAAGGCCGTCGGCGGTCTTTCGGGCATGGGCAAGTCTTTGACGAAGATGGTTCTCGTCCTGAGCGTCTGGGACGATCAGTAAGTTGGCTTCTCTTGAGCTTCTAATCACTATGACTAACGAGCAAACAGTGCCGTCTCGATGAACTGGCTGGACAGCACGTTCCCTGTCGATTCCGACAAGAGCAAGCCCGGTGTGGCCCGTGGTCGCTGTGACCCTGAGGCTGGTGACCCGGCAACGGTTGAGAAAGCCCATCCTGATGCTTCTGTCGTCTACTCAAACATTAAGGTAAGTTATGAACATCTGGACATGAGAAAACAATCAAGGCTTTAAATTCTAACACGCTATTCAGATTGGCTCGCTCAACTCGACGTTCACTGCTACATGAAGGAAAGATTTAGAGGTAGTCCCACGGTGAAGCGCTGGCTTCGACATTTGATTAGACTCATTATCGTAAGTACATATTGCTTCAGTTGTAAGACATGAAATAGTTACTCCCAAGCAGTATAAAACATATGAGGTCCATTCTGTTACTGACTTGAAGGGGGTTTTCCTGTGACACAAACGACTTGTTCAATGTAGAGTAATGTTTGAAAGCCTCAATGCATTCGGAAACTTCCTGGCAAATAGGCGTATCAAAGCCTCATCCAAATGGCTATAAATCTGCTTAAGTATAGAGATAACGTCCTGATAGAAAATAACGAATTGAATTGCTCATGCGGGGGGAGCGCAAGGTGTCATAGCTCGACTGGACAGGCAATACCTCACTGCAACCAGACACTTCACCCGCTACACAAGTTCTGAGTCATGTAGATCTATGTGTCTGGCATCGCTGAAACTAGTGTTGTTAGCCCTACGGATGCTCCCGGGCGTTGCGGATAGACGCTGGAGATTTATTGACCAAGCGAGCCAAGTTGAGCTGGAAGCTGGAAGCCTGGATTGACACAAGAAGCACGAAGCCGGCGCAGTGTCTGGATAGATCGGCGCGATATCTTTTCATCAGTCGGCCAATCGTTAGCATTTGATACTGAGACATGCGTCGACGGCCATGTAAGGTGACCACCCTGACTGACAGCGAATCACACGTGGGGAAAGCTGGTAGAAATGATGCTAGCCAGCGCATCAAAAGGCGGGAGAAAAAGTTAGGCGCGGAGAGAGACAAGTGAAGTGAAGTGTGAGGGACCAGCCACCCCTCGCCACTTTTTTTTTTTTAAGTTGCGGTCGGTGCGGAGCGGAGCGAGCGTCGTTGCGTTGCCAGACCGCCCCAAGTTACGGTAAGGTAAGCGTCGTCTGCTGCGGCTGACAAGCGACTAATTTACCCCAGCAATAAACAATAACACAGATCAATTAATGCGATTTCGAGCCCAAAGCACCTCACGATCACCTCCAAACACCCGTATCACTGAGGAGCACAACCCCCGATGCTAGCGACAGCAGCACGCTCGAATAGCTGTCAAGATGATGAGCGATCATCGCCGTCGCCGGAGCCCAGAAAGCTCCCGGCGCAGGCGTAAGGCTCGGCGTGATTCTCGGGAGCAGCTCGCGGCAGAGGCCGTTGTCTCTGGAATGTCTCTGCCGGACCCAAATGCATACCAGCCCGAGCCGACAACAATGCGACACGATCCCTCTATTGCAGCTAGATCGCGCAAGTACTCCAGCTCAGACTTGTCGTCCTCGAGTTCCTCATACCTGGACATCTCCAGGCGATACCCCAAAAACAAACGATATGGAGGAATACTCAAGAGCTTCTTCTCGACTCCCTCCGAACACAAACACCATTACCGACGCAAGAAGAAGCGGAGAATATTTGGATTTGGAAACTCCTCATCCTCGTGCGTAGATGTCTTGTGTTGGATTGTTTACGCGACAGAGCTGGACTGACAAAGACTACAGGAGCGTTAACTCCGACCTAGCTTACGGTACCGGCTTCATTAAGAAATCTAAGAGTCGCGGTGCACTCAGCCCGCAGGAAACGATCCATGGACCGGCTTACACCGATGGACGGCGTGCGCAGCCGAAACGCGAAAAGACCGATGAGGAAATCATGGAAATCGGCCGGAAGTTGGCCCAGATCGCCAGAGATCAAAATGCCCAAGACCTGGCTGCGATGGGCAGACGTAAGCCCACCTCGTTTGAGGCTACCGTCACTGGCTTCGATAAATTCAGGCGGCAAAATACTGGCGACTCGGTGAGTCGTGGTATTGGTCCCTCAAGACCCCACGGCGAATCCTCCCCGGACGACAGCGAGTGGGAGTCTGCTTCAGAAGATGAATATAGTGATGATGTGGACTCTGGCCTGGCTTACGGCGCGTCTGCCTCGGCCTTGTCACTGATTGCGAATAAGCCGAGCAAGACAAGCAAGCCATCACAGGTCCCCTTTCAGAAGCCGCCCGAGGAGATTCGGCCACCTGACCGGAAGAGCTCCGTAGTGGACCCAAAGATGTTTGGCCCAGTGAACTCTCTGAGAGGCTATGTCCAGACTCCTTGCGGGTTTGATAAAAATCAGCCGCAACCGCCTATGCCAAACAAGCGCTATTCCGCACCCGTTGGGCCGATCACGCCGATCGATAGTGCATCAATCGAGGCAAGACCGATGCAAACGGTGTATGCCGTGCCAACGTCTGATCCCAGGATAATGGGCGTGACCCATGGTTCTGTTGCATCCTCTCGGCCCGATCCAGTACCCATTCAAGCTCCAAAACCTATTGCGCCGGTTCCTCAGCGATTGTATCAGGAGGACAGGATCAAGGATCTGGACCGACGGGAATCGAAATCTTCTCGTCGACAATCAGATGGTAAGTCTTTAGCTGAGACCGCCGCAGTAGGAGCTGCAGGTGTGGCTGCGGGTATGGCGATCATGTCCGATCGCAAGGACAAGCGTGATGACCGGTCGGATCGTGACCCAGAACGCCGTGACCGGGAGCGCGAAAAAGAGAAACGTCGTCAACGCGAGCTTGAACTCGAACGAGAGATTGCGAGACGCGAAGCCGAGCTGCGCGAACGTGAAGAGCGCTATGCGCGGGAGAAAGAACATCGCCGGTCAAAGCGTGATAGCAACGTCAAAATCATCGACGAGAGGGACCAGAAACGGTCCAGCCGTGATGATCGACGGGATGATCGCTCCGACAAGCGCTCTGAAACGGACAAGCGTTCCGACAAGAGAGACGCTGATGTCGAGGTTGAGTATGAGCGTGAGAAACGCCGGCAGCGTGAGCGCGAACGTGAGAAGAAACGGGATGAGCCGACTAATGGCCATGACCGTGACAAACGGCGCATCAAGGATGACCGCAAAGACGACCACAGAGAGAGTCGCAAAGAAGAGCGTCAAGACGCCAGAAGAGTTAGTCAGCCTAGCGAGCCGCCTGCCTTGGATTATCGCCGCGTTGAAGACCCGAACCTCCCCGCAAGTAAAGCTCCTATTGACCCATTCCAGTTCCAGGTTGATGATGACGCCTTCCAAACGCCACTCTACTCCTCTACTCCCATGCGGCCTTTGACACCGGCAATCGTCACCGTCGAACGTGAACCAGACTTCTCAAAGTTCGACGACAGGTCAATTGACGGTGGGAGAATGAGTAGAAGAGACTCTTTCGAGGAGGAGATGCGCGATGCCAAGCACATCTACGATGAGACCTCGCATTCGACAGCACCCATCGACCCTGCAGCCATGGCTGCGGCAGTAGCCGTTGTCGAGCGCGAGCAGCGTGAGCACAAACGCGGTCGTGACCCGGAACCCAGATCACCAAAGGACCCATCGCAGAGGGAGGATGCTCAGGCGGAAGCCGATCGGTACTATGCTGAACTCCGAACAGCGCGGAGACTTGCTGAAGAGAAGATCCGCTCTCGGAGCAATTCTCCAGACGTCACTGACAAGTACAACAAGGATGAACCGGAGGAACCCATCATCCGCATTGTGACGCCGCCTGAGATGGACCACAAGGAGAAGAAGACCAGCAAGTACGATGGGCCAAACGCCGATGTCCGTATCGACAACATCATCGTTCCCAAGGAGCTTTCCAAGTTCAAGGCTCCTATTACATCACCAGACGACACTCATCTACCAGTTGTGGTCTTCAAATCTCGCGATCCTTCTGCCGAGCGCGAGCGACCATTGCTAAACCTCGTCCTCCCAACTCCAGTTCCCACGCCAACACCTGAGAAGCAAAGAAAAGCCCACATTGTGGTCAGCCCTGAACCAGAAAAGGAGTCTGTCTCGAAGGAGCCGGAGCCAGAGAGGAAGCGAGCTCGTGATATTAGTATTGGCCCAAGAGGCGAGATCATCGAGAATGATTCGCCATCTACCCCTAAATCTGTTTCTTGGGGAAAAAATGAAACCAAGCGCTATTATCCCGAATCTCCCGAGCACTCGCGGGAACGATCAGCGGACGAGCAGGAGCCTAAGGTTGTCGAAGTAGCCAAGTCGCCTAGACCTGCTAAAAAGAGCAGCGGCTGGGGCATAATTACGGCAGCTATCGTCGGTGTTGGTGGTGCAGCAGCCGCCGCCAGTGATGATGAGCCAAAGAAGGAGGCATCAGACCTTGAGAAGGAGAAGCCCAAGCCCGTCGACCCCGAACAACAAGGCTCTCCTAAGCAGCGTACTGTTCTGCCAAAGGGGACAACCCCGAGAAATCTGGATGAGGAAGAGCGTGACATTCCTCCAGCACCAGGGCCGAAGCCGGCCAGCCCCCGAAGCTCGCAGATGCCGGGTGCTTTTGCTGATGACTTGGACTTTGCGGCAAGATTGGCCGGTGGACTACAACAGTCTGGATTTGATCCCAATATTGTCATCGACGATGCTACGTACCGCCGTCGAGACTCACCTCCTGGCTCGAATGATGATTATCCTCTGTACAAGCAACCGTTTGCCGAGACGGTGACCGACCTTGGAGTCCATGGAGCTGACGGCTCTATGGTGTCGAAGTCTGCATCTGAGCCCGGCTTCATTCCGAGGGAGGCTGCTGATTCTCCTACTAGAGACAAAGATATGTCGGTGGATGACATTGATATCCCTTCAAAATCCAGCAAGAAGGAGCGAAGAAAGCAGGAGAAGGCATCACGTAGGCGCTCTGGTGACGATTACAAAGACATCGAAGTAATCGAGGAACCGGAGGAAGAGCCAAAGGCCATCCCCGAATCTGAGCCTGTCTTTGAGCCGGTAAAGCTCAGTAAGAAAGAGCAGAGAAAGAAAGACAAGGCTGCGAAAGCTGCGCAATGGGCGGACGAGGAAGAGCCTGCTTTGACCCAGGAACCTGAGCCCATCGAGCCCAGCAATGTTGCTGAGGACGAATGGGCTGAGACTCCATCGAAGAAGTCCAAGAAATCCAAGAAGTCGAAGAGGTCAAGCTCGAACTGGGAGGACGAGGAGGCGACGCCCACTGACGACCGGCGCATTTCTGTACCGGTTGACGCCTTCAAGGACCTCCAAGATGACAAGACTGCCAATGCGGACGAGGAATGGGACACGCCGAAGAAGTCTAAGAAGAAGTCTAAGCGTGATTCCGCGGCATACGACTCACCATCTCGATCAGAGTCTATTGCTCCATCAGAGGCTTCTACCGGAAGTTCGAGGGACAAGTCCAAGAAGAGTAGCCGGCGGAAGAGTGGACAGGATTACGAGAGCTCGTCCAAGGGCTACGATATACCTGAAGATGAGCCACCCGACAGACGAGACAGAAAGCGCGACTCGTATAAACCAATCGACCGTGATGTCAGCTCTGTAGTCTCAGACCCTGCTGCAAGATATGATCGCTTTGACAGCAGGTCAGTGGCTAGCCGAGATGATGACGAACTGGGATCCGTTGTTTCTGCTCCTACTGGCTCTGAACCGCGAAGGAAGAGCAGCAAATCTGAGAAGAGGAGCAGTAAAGAAGAGAAGCGAAGTAGTGGCAGCTTCTTTGGCCTATTCGGCAAATCAAACGGCACTGAGGAGAAGGAAAAGGAAATCTCCAAGTCATCAAAGGACGGTAAGAAGGAGCAGTCTTTTTTAGATAATGCCGGCACTCTTGGCGCGGGTGCCGGCTTAGCGGGAGCCGTTGCCGCATACCTCTCTCGTTCTAACGCCACCGACGCTCCGTCGGAAAAGGAGACGTCTGATATTGATCTCGAACCCGCGCAAAAGCAGACCTCAAGCCGGGAAGTCGAGATCCTTGATCCTGAGATTGTTCACAGGGTCATCAAACCTGCTATTGACCCTCAGTATGGAGACCTATTACCACTCCCGCCCAGCGAGCCTGGCTCACCGCACTGGGAGTCGGAAGACCTTCCTGCATTGCCGGACAGTCGACCCAACACTCCCCCGGAGCAAGAAAGGGCCTTGCTCCGCGACAAGCTTCACACACATGTGAGAAGACGAAGTGCTTATGAGACGCCTATCAAGTCTCCAAGTCATACAGCTATACCGATCCAATTCCGCATTGGCCAGCGCTCTGTGCCATCGTCTCCTGGCATCATACGCTCCTCTCCCATCCCTTCAATGCCTTCGCCTTCCACTCCTACAATTGAGCTAGGTAGTGCACCTCCGAAGCGACTATCTCGACCGACGTCCTGGGACAGCAGCAGAGAAATTAAGCCTCTCTATCTCCTAGAGCAGGCAGGCCGTTCCAGTTCTCATGTCACGGACGATGACTTTGACTCTACAGACTTACCGCCGCTACCGCCGTCTAGAGAATCTCCAGGACCCGAGTACGAGGTCAAGCAGGAAGACGTAGAGTACTTCCGTCTCAACCCGTCTGAGCGGGACGTGCCTCCTCTGCACGTCGACACGTCTGTCCGCGATGCAACGCATCCTGACGATCAACTGGGATCTCAGGACTCGACTCCAAAGGCGGAGCAAGCACCGCCATTTGAACAGCCACTTGAGCAACACAATCTCGGTAGCGAGTCTGAAGATGCCTTTGAGGACGCAGAAGAACATATACAGCGCTCCATATCCCCAAGCCCCACTCCTCATGAGCCCATTACCGATGACCTTCCAACTCTCCCACGGATGCATGACGAAATTGAGCGACCATGGGATGATATCACTGAGGGTCATCATACGCCTGCCCCGGTTGATCCTGTCTCTAAGGATCGCAGTTCATACTTACTACGCTCCACTCCTCGATCTGCTGAAGGCGACATCATTGAGCGATCTTCGCCACCTTCACCATCTCCAAAAGCGGTAGTTGAGCCAAAGTTTAATCATGATGATCTTGCTTTAGGCACCGCACTTGGCGTTGCAGCTGGTGGACTCGTCACAGCCGCTATGCTACACAGCGACGATGCTACAAGCCAAGGTACCTCAACTCCGGTTCAAGCCTCACGAGACACCGAAATCAGCAAGGACTTGTCTTCGACACCAGGAGACCATCCGCCTGCGCAGATAGACTCTCGGGCGGGTAAAGACTTGGACCTACCTTCAGAGAACCTCGCTTCTGCGGAGACGTCTGACTACGTTGGCGGTGCGGAGTCTGAAGCTCAGGAATTCAGCTTTGTCCCGTCCAAGAAAGGCAAAAAGGGCAAGAAGGGTCGCAGAAATTTGATTGAGGAAGACGGGCCGTTGGCTTTAGCCAAGTCTGAAGTCTTGAGCGAACCATTCACCGCTAACATTAAGGAGACTCCACCTTCTGAGGCGACGATGGATGAATGGGCATTTCCTACGACTTCCAAGAAAGGCAAGAAAAAGAAGAAATCTCAATTTGAGTCATGGGAGCCCGAGTTTGATGGCCCTCAAATTCAAGACGCACCACAGGCTATTGATGATCTCCCGGCTGCTGAATCTCTTCCGAGCGATGTCCAGGAGTCAACCCAGGAACAGAACTTGCGAGAGACACCTCTGCTCGAACGTTCGTCAAGCGCCTCAAAGAAGGGGAAGAAGAAGGGCAAAAGATTTAGCGCCTGGGAGCTCGAAGAACCAAGTCAACATGAGCCCCTCAGTCAGCCAAACATCGAAGATGTGCCTCTCGTCACTACGGAAGTCGGGCAGCCATCTACAAAAGACAACATCGACTTGTCTGCTACAATCCGTGAGGCTTCTCCCATCACCGAGGATTTTTCTCTCTCCCTGAGCAAGAAGGATAAGAAAAAGAAGAAGGGGAAGAAAGCTCAAGCTTGGGAGCCTGAGGACGATGGCTTTCAAGCACCTGCCCGTGGCATTAGTTCTGAACCTAGCAGAGATATTGTGGACGTGCCATTGTCTACTTCAGGTACCGGGGAAGCATCCCGGGACATTGATCTGGGTCCGGACCAGCTCTCCCGATCTCATGAAGCGGTGAAGAGCGGTGAATCGGAAATAGAAAACTTACCAACCTCCACCAAAGCCACCCCTGCTGGTGGCCCCGGCGCCTGGGTGCCCACGCCCGCCACCGCCGGATCTCAGCCTGGCGAGACGGGCTATTTTCCTTCGGCTCCCACGGTCCATAGACCTTCTGTCAGTGAAGGATCTCAAGTGGACGAAAAGAAGGGCTATTTCCCCTCGGCTCTGTCCATGCTCCCGATCACGGCACCGCTTGCTGCTGTCGGGTCCTTGTTTAGCAGAGGCAAGCGCGACAAGAAGGACAGCGAATCTGGCGATATTGACAGCGAGGACGTCACGGAGCAGCCAGGTGTCCCAAATACGCTGGACGAGTCACAAAGAGCCCCGGTGCAAACAATCCATTCGAGCGATCAGTTGAGCTCTTCACCAACCGCCAATGTATTGGTGGAGCCGAGTGGGGCCAGCGCTGACATGGCGCTCCGTGACGGCTTAAGCGAGGACAAATCACTGGGAGACACACCATCAAGCGCTGTGGACACCACTGATTTGCTGCCCGATGCGCTGCCTACAGCGCCTGAAGCCACTGAACTCTCGGTTGCTGAGCACCAGCCTCCCCAGCCTATTTCTTCTGAGAGCGCTGTCTACGAGCAACGAACTGCGTCCCCAACGCCTCGTGACATTCAGTTTGACGATATCCTGCCCATTCCAAGCGGCGAGGATGAGAGCAGCATGGAACCAATAATCGAAGAACCCAGTAATGTGGCTGACGACAAGCCAATAAGCACTGTTGACTGGGAGCAGGAAACCGGAAGCAGGAAGAAGGGCAAGAAAGGCAAAAAGAAGAGACAGAGCTTACAGGATGTCTCTCAGTCGCCCACCATTCAGGAAGCTGGTCTGCCTGCTACCGACCCCGATCTTGCTCGAGATGAGCCGTCTTCGATTGTAACGGATGACCTCAGGTCTCTTCCTATCGCTGACCCTGCTGTGGATATCTGGCCCTCAGATCAAGCTGAGACAGATACTTTCACACCAAGCAAGGCTAGCAAGAAGTCTTTAAAGAAGAGTAAAAAGCGAATGGACTCAGTCCAGCTTGTTCCTTGGGAAGATGACGTACCTCAAAATGTCGAGGATGAATCGAAGGGCGAAGACATCGCCCCCGAGACCTTAGAATCTTTGGACTCCGAAGTTACTCGGGCCACTGCTGAAGGAAGCTCCCAGGAACTACCAGGCACGTCACCGTCAAGCAAGAAATCCAAGAAGGAGAAGAAACGGCTCCGTGCATCGCGGACTCTCTCTTGGAGCGATGACATGGTCACAGACAGCGCGGATGATCCAAGTACACGCGCAGCATCGGTGGACACGGAGAATCTCAACTGGGACGACCTCAAACCAAGTCGACTTACTGTCTTCAGTGACGTCGGCGTGAATGACGAGGAACAGTCGGAAGCTGACTGGGATACTCCACGGAAGGGCAAAAAGGGGAAGCAAAAGCAAGAGACTTCACAACAGGCTGCCGACGACAGTGCCGCATTGAGTGAGTCCGTGCAATCTGAACAAATTTCTAAGGAGTCTGCTGGAGACAGTGCAGCTCAAGACACCGAGTCTCAGGGCCTTGATGATTTCCAGTTCACGTCGAAAAAGGGGAAATCAAGCAAGAAGAAGAAGCGACAAAGTGTAACATGGGCTGATTCAAGAGAGGAAAGCCCTCTTGGAACTTCCAGATTGGCTACGCAGGACCTACCCGCGCAGGAGGTTAGGGAGTTGTCACCGATCTCCCCTGTCCGAAAGGATGTCCTGTTCCCGGAAGTTGAGAGCAATCAGACTGCCACTCAAGCGGTGGCCAAGGACACTTTAGAGCATGAACTGAGCTCTACACTGCCTCCCGTTGTGTCTGTTACAGAGTCAGTACCGGCCATGCCAGAAATCTCGACAGAGTTGAGCCAGCAAGAGCCTCTGCAAGTGTCGGAACCAATTGAGGCTCCAATAGAGTCCCGCGAGATCCCGGCTCTCCATGATGTCCAAGAGCCAATTGCTTTGCCTGCAACTCCTGAGACCGATACAAAGACGGCCCTTACCATTTCTGATCCTGAACATGAGCTAAAGAACGTTCCGATTGAGGAAGAGTTGCAGCAAGAGCCTGCTAAATCAGCAGCTGAAACAAGCAATGTGCTTGAAACCCCCCCGACAGTTGAGGCTGTTGCCGCTGAGAACATCCAAAGTTCCTCTAAAGAGATTCCTCGTGATCCCGAAGCATCTACTGCCATTGCTGAGGACGAATTCCCCATGACCACCAAGAAATCTAAGAAGGACAAGAAGAAGCGCAAGAGCAAGACTCAGGATGAGCTCGAGGAAACATCACAGGATACTGGCAAGGATCAAATGGGCGAGTCCACAGCAGGGGAAAATATAGCCAAGGAGCTAGTTGCAGCTCCTGTGCTCGAAGAGGTCTCATACGCGACTAGACCGGCTGACCTCGAACCGGAATCCTTGCCAAAGGAACTTGAAGAGGAGCCTGCTGAAACCTTTGTGCTCAAGAAGTCAAAGAAGGAAAAGAAGAAACGCAAGAGCAAGGTTCAGGATGACTTCGACTCTCTTTCAGGGGCGACAACACCAGTTACACAACCGGTGTTGGGTGATGATGCTCCTGTTGCGTCACCGGATGTTCCTTTGGAACCTCAAGAGGAGAACATCGCATCAAACTTGACACCCGAGCTTGACCTTGGCTCTCAGCAGGAAGCCCCTGTCGATGACGATTTTTCGTGGGCATCGACGACTAAGAAATCGAAGAAGGACAAGAAGAAAGGCAAAGGCAAGAGCTGGGACGAATTTGAGCCTCCAACTGAGACAGCATTGCCCACAGAAGACACTAGTACACAACTAGAGCCTAGCCAGGCTTTGGCAGAGTCGAAGGAATTAGATACAGCGAGTCAAGAGGCCGCTTCACAGACGAAGGACATCAGTGAGCCGACCCAAGACGAGAATGCCCCCACAATCTTGGCTTCTCAATCAGATCAACCAACGGAACAAGATCCGGTTGTGGACGATGAGTTTTCCTGGGCACCCACGATGAAAACGTCCAAGAAGGACAAGAAGAAACGCAAGAGCAAAATCCAGGACGACTTTGAGTCTGTTTCTGGCACGGTGACACCGTTACCAGAGGAATCGAGGACGCTTGATGTGCCATTTGATAATTCAAGTCCTCAGCAGCCGTCTCTTGAACAGATATCCCTCGGCTCGGATATTTTGACTGAAGAGCCGCAACAACTTTCAACGGAGCCCGACACAATCGTCGAAGATGAGCCTTCCGACTTCTTTGTTACGAAGAAGTCGAAGAAAGACAAGAAAAAGAAGTCTCTGTCTCTTGACGTTGGCGCTTCCGAGGACTCGCCTGCTGAGACCAGTAAGGCTGACGAGAGTGTCGCATCTCTAACTCAGTCGCGGGAAGAGCCATCCACAACCATTGCCGAGCAAGCCAAAGATGATGATTGGGCAAGCTTCTCTACCCTAAAGAAGTCCAAAAAGGATAAGAAAAAGAAGCGTGCCTCGGTCTCCTGGGCCGAGCCAGAGACTGAGAGCGGAAGCCAAACGCCTGCTGTGGACGAGTTGCCTGAAGCCTCCAGAGCCATTGAGGACATCACAATTCCTGCGGAGCTTGTCGAAGACAAGACAATCCAACTGGATGACTTGAAACCAGAAGACATTGAGCCTCCTTCAACTTCGACCGATTCTCTATCGAAATCAGAGCTAGAGAGTAAGGTAGACGATGGGGATGACACTTTGATTGTTGCCGGTGGCACGATACCAGAGCGGCCAATACCTTTGCCTGAGTTGGAGGCGAAAGTGGACGATCTTGCAGATACCACAATTGTTGCGGGTGGATCCCTACCGGAACAGCATGAACTCAGGCCCTCTACGGTCGAGCACCTTCAACACGAGCAGAGCGATTTCCCACCTGTCACCGAGGATCTCACGCTGAAGACTGCTGTTCCAGTACCTGCAAGCGTCATCTCTGACGAGCCGAAGCCCAGCAACGAGGCTAAGGAGCCTTCAGAACCTCAGACAGCCCATGATGATGACTTGTCAAAGGATCTAGCAAGCCCTTCAAATATTGAAGAGCCCTTTGTCACGCCTAGCGAATTTGTCCCTGTCATGACCGAGGAATCAGAATCAACGGACGTAACGCCTTTAAAGGCTGAAGGGCAAGAACCTGAGGGAGTTTCTGAATTCTTCACTACCAAGAAATCCAAGAGGGACAAGAAAAAGAAACGAGCCAGCCAAGTGCAGGACTTTGAGTCTCAGCCGTCATCTTTGCCCGAAACGCCCTTTGAGACACCATTCGAAGACTCACGCCAACTAAGCCTTGGTCAAGAGGAGCCCACACCAATGGCTGACGAGGAGGTCAAAGATGTCAGGGCCGTCGCCGAGGAGGGTTACTTTGAGCCCCTGCCGGGTAAAAAGTCCAAGAAAGACAAGAAGAAGGCGAAGAAGATGTCTCCGAGTGCCTTTGACTCCGATGCAGTCCCGAACTCCACGACTGAGGAGCCCGAGGCTATAGTCACTTCAGACACCCAAGCGCCATCATCTGAAGGCCAAGACGTCAAGAAAGACGGCCCTACAGCTCTACATGCTCCCGAAAGCCAGGAAGCAACAGCAGATACCAGTTCTAAGGATACAGAGGATGACTTCTTCCCTACCACTAGAAAGATGTCCAAGAAAGACAAGAAGGCTAAGAAGTCGTCCTTCAATCCTTTTGACCCAGAGCCGTCGTCCGTCACATCCTTGGAGAATGTCGAAGCTATTGCTACTCAAGAGACAGAAGAGCCATCATCCAAGACCCAGGAAGCAGCAGAGATTGCCCCTGAAACTCCGGAAAATCAACTATCCATCGATATTGAGGCTGACACAGTACCTACCAGCTCGAAGGAAGTCGAAGAGGACTTATTTCCCATCACAAGAAAAGCGTCCAAGAAAGACAAGAAGAAGGCAAAGAAGCTTGCTCAGCAATCCTGGGATGAAATAGAATCACCGCAGATTGAAGACCAAAAAGAGCCTGTCGTTCAGGACGAGGTGTCACCACAATGCCAAGTACAGGAGCAGTCAAACGTCGAGAACAAGGATGTATCTTCGGAGCAACAAGTGCATGTAGCCACGCCAGAACCAGAGATGGCAGAGGCACAGGATGCCGAGGATTTCTCGGGGCTCACTCGCAAGAAATCCAAGAAGGACAAGAAAAAGGCCCAGAAGCTTGCCCAGCAGTCCTGGGATGAACCGGAACCAGTTATTCCGGAGAATTTTGACAATCAAGGCACTGCGGCCGGCCATGATAACTTGGTCGCTGAAGAACAGCTGATTGAGGAGAAGCAGCCTGACGCTGTGGGCCCCCTCGAAGCAGAGACAAGCGAGGCAAATAATACAGTCAAGGAAATGGTTTCAGAAACAGAACAGGATTCCCAGCCGACCCTTACCCGGAAAATGTCCAAGAAGGAAAAGAAAAAGGCCCAAAAACTTGCCCAATTCTTGGACGAAACGGAGCCGGCGGCTGTGGATGAAATCTCGTCTACAGACGTTCATGTTGCGGGAACACAACCTATTGCCTTAGAGGGTCAAGCAGCTGATATTTCGCAAGACACACTTCAAACCTTTGAGGAGTCAGTGTCCAAAGAGCCCGGGGTTGAGGACTTCGCGCCAATCACTCGTAAAATGTCTAAGAAAGACAAGAAAAAGACAAAGAAACTAGCCGAGACTTCGTGGGAATCTGAAGACATTCCAATTGAAGAATCAGTGCAAGCCTCGACCGGGCTTAAGGCCGAGGCCGAGTCTATTCCCATCGACAAGGATTTCACTGAAACGACGAGATCTGTACAGCATGACACCTCGAAAGACTTGCCCACGAGCTCTCAGGATATGACCTCGGCCTCCGAAGCTCAAGAGGGGCCCGCCACCGAAGACTGGCCGGTAGTGACGCGAAAACCGCCAAAGAAAGATAAGAAGAAGGCAAAGAAACAAACTCTTTCTTGGGACGAACCGGAGCAAGAGTCGAGCGACGTGCCCGAAGCTTTGCCCAGCGGTGCTCCCGTTGATGACAACCTAACTCAAGAAAGCGGCGAACTTACAATAGACAGTTCTCCACCTGAACAGCGGGACCCGAAGTCCGAGGTAATTGCTGAGCAAGTTGAGCCAGGAATCAGTGCTCCAAAGGAGGCTGAGGCTCAGGACTTCGGCTTCAGTATTTCTCGCAAAACGTCAAAGAAGGACAAGAAACGAAAGGGCTCAAAACAAGCCGATTCCAAAGAACCATCTGGCGCCCAAACGCCTACAGTTCAGGAAGCAACAGACAACGCAACACCGGCTCCCTTCGACACTGATATGCCTCGAGCTGATCCTGGCGTTGAATTCATCGAGCAAAGTGACAATACCGTGGAGCCTGTAGACGTCTTTGCCGACATTCCGAAGAAGTCCAAGAAAGATAAGAAACGTCGCAAGAGCTCTGCCATAGTCGCAGAGCAAACGGAAGCTTCTGATCCGTCAAACGAGTCTGCAGAGCAATCAGTGTCAGAGGCTGTTATGATACAACCTACTGAGGAGGCTGTTACGTCTAAGTTCATGGATCAGGACGCAATCACTACTACAGCTTCCCCGGACATCTGGGATAACGATGATTACTTCAAACCCCGTGCCGCAGAGGAGAAAGATATCCCACCTGCTGAGCCACCTTTCGAGCGCGTGGAGATTCATCCTGTCGTAGCTCGGGAATTGGGTGCTTCTCCTGATAAAGGAATTGGCGCCGCTGTCCCGGAACGACCTCTGGTTGGACTAGGACTGATTCCCCGCCACTCGTCAATTTTTAATGAAAGCGAGGGCTATGCGCCGAAGTTGTTGACCATGACAAGCGATACCCCGTCAACAGAGGCTCGGGACACCCCAAGATTCCAGTCCCCAGACGTTATCACTCAGACAGGCAGCCCTGAAGCATTGAAAGTGGGCGATGTGGATTTGACCCCAGCTCAGCATCGTAGCAGCATCTCACATGAGCCGCCATTTGACGCCTCAGGGCCCGACAAGAGGGTCAAGACGAGAGAGGCCGACAATATAGCTTTACCAGAGCAGTCAAGGCCATTGCCGCCAAACGACACAGCCCCCGTCCATGAGTCTGGTCTGTCCTCCCGTGAGATAGCTGCTGAGTTCTTGGAGAAGGGACACGAGACATCTCCAAGCCGCAAAATCGAAAGAGAGGCCGAACGCGTGAAGACAGAAACCGAGGAGGCAAGTCTGACCGCGTCCGAACGGGTATCATCGTCTCTAGACCACGAAACAACCCACAACCAGGAAGCAACATCAGCTCGCGAGATAGCTGCATTATATTTGGAACATGAGCACGACCTGAAGAAAGCGGACAGCCCACGAGCACCATCGCCTGCTGACGACAGTTCAAAGGCTGGTGCTGTTGCTGCTGCTGGGGCACTTACCGGGGGTGTAGCTTTACTGGCCCAAAAATTCGGGGGTAGTAAGAAGGCTAAGGGTAAGAAAAAGAGCAAGTCAAAGTATGTGGATAAGCGTACGCCGCAGGAGGATGACATGTTTGATGACCCCTCGCTATGGGAAGGGGCTGATCGCAAGCCAATGGAGGGTTCGAGGATGGATGCAGATACGGCCACTTTCTGGGACGTTCCTGCAGAGTCTGAGGAAAGAGAAGCACACCAGGAGGTTACGACGAAGGCAAGAGATATTTTGGATGACTCTGAAATTGCAGAGAGTCCTGTGCTCGGCCGTGGTGTAAATGAGGGTGCTATGATCGTTGATAGATCGATCTCGCCCGCACGAAATGTGAGGGGTGACATTCACGATGAATGTGTCTCGACAGACTCTCTTCCAGGAGGCGTGGCAATGGATTTGGACAAGCACGAAGAAAAGGAGGTTCGTACATTACCAACACCCCGCTCCCCAAGCCCACCGCCTCACCAGCCTGAGTCGGTGATGATTGAGGAGCCCGTGTTGAGATCCATCGAACCAGAAGACGACGTATCGTTCGCGGTCTCCACACCTACCATCGACTTCAGCCGCTCCCTCTCAAGAGGATTACCGCCCGTACAAGAAGACCCTGCCGAAGAAGTCGAAGCTGAGAGACATGATTCTGTTATTCGAGAACAACCCCGACGACTCCTCGCTACGCCGGATGTAAACAGAGACAGCGGCTTCATGGCCGAGTCTCCGATTCCTCGACAACGCAGCTACCACGAGGACGGACAGATTCGCGATAGCGGTGTCCATCTGCGCGACTTCCCCGATTCTTCGCCGAGACAAGTCATGCGAGGCTTTAGCCCAGAACCTACAAAGCTATCTCGGTCAAGCGCAGATGTAAGTCATCATCATGACACCCCTAGATCCGAGGAGAAGAAGCCAAAGAAAACCCCCTTGGGCGAGAGCGAATCCCGTCGACAGTTCCGCGCGGGCACGCCTGTACTTCGTGAACCTCCGGAACAGCCCCAGACACCAGAACCGCGAAAGGCGGATACTGACAAGCAGCCACGATCCAAACCAAAGTATCCCGAGCTCAGCCCAGCGGTTTCAGGCGGCGCGGCGCTTGCAGCGGGCGCTGCTGTCGCTGCCGCAGGACAAAGAAGCGTTTCCGATAATACCAGCACCAGCCAGCGAGCATCTCCCCAGCCTCACAGTTTCGCCCGGCGATCAGCATCCAATACCAGCATCTCGCGTATGCGGACACCAGAGCCGCTCAACTTGCGGCCTGATAGTCCAGGCATCATCCGGCACTCAGCCACCCCGCCTCTTAGGCGAGTGGACAAGCGAGTTAGCGGCGACTTGCGATCTCTCAGCCAACGCAGCGAGACCGACCTTGCTCGTTCAGCTCTGTCCGCCTCCAAAACCCCAACCCCAGCAGCCGGGGAAGCGCCCGACCTCACCCGCGCCGCGCAAAACAACACACCCATCGCCAACGAAGGTCGTGTCCGCACCAAGGACATGACCGACGTCTATGTAAGTTTCGGATCTTTCTTCTGTCAATCATTTCGTCTTCTGCAAATTCTGACATTCTCCTCCTAACAGGATGGCTTCGGCGAGGGCCGCATCGGCTCCCCGCGCTCACCGACCAGACCTCACAGCATGCGCCGACGCCAGAGCATGCAGGTTCTCGAGCTCGAATCCAAGGTCGAGCAATTAATAGCAGAAAACCGCCTTCTCAGCGAAGCTCGTGCACAAGCAGAACACCACCTCGGTAACCGTGCTGCCAGCGTATTGGCCGAACGTGATACTGAGATTGATACCCTCAAACAATCAATCGATTTCCTCCGCAAAGAAGTCGAACGGCTGACCGAAGTCAACGAAGGGCTTAGCAGTGCAAATGCCACCATTGCTATACAGCACAATGACAGATACCGACAACTCGAGACGGAGCATGCCGATGCTGCCCGCGAGCTCGCACAAGCGCGAGGCGCCCACGGCAGCTATTCCCAGACACTGCAAGAGAAGGATGCCGAAATCGAGAAGCTCCGCGCGGAGCTCGAGTCAACGAAAGAACAGATCCGCGAGATGCAGCGCCAGATCCTGACACAAAATCCAGTCGACACCGAATTCCTCGACATAAGGGACGTTGACCACTTCGACCATCGTTGTCAACAACTATGTTCACATGTCCAGCAATGGGTTCTGCGCTTCTCCAAGTTCTCCGACATGCGCGCCTGTCGCTTGACAAGTGAGATAAACGACGAAAAGATCATCGATCGACTTGATAATGCGGTCCTCGATGGCTCTGATGTCGATCACTACCTCAATGACCGGGTCAAGCGCCGCGACATCTTCATGTCTATGACCATGACCATGGTATGGGAGTTCGTCTTTACCCGTTACCTCTTCGGCATGGACCGCGAACAAAGACAAAAGTTGAAGTCTTTGGAAAAACTTCTTCTGGAAGTCGGACCTCCACAAGCGGTCCGCCAGTGGCGAGCCGTGACTCTCACCCTCCTCTCCAGGCGTGATGCTTTTAAAGATCAGCGCGAACAAGACACAGAGGCAGTGGTACAAGCTATCTTCCAGACTCTGTCGGTAATACTGCCTCCACCTTCCAACCTGGAGGACCAGATCCAGACACAGCTCCGTCGCGTCATGCGCGAAGCTGTAGATCTCGCAATCGAAATGCGCACCCAGCGTGCAGAGTACATGATGCTGCCGCCTCTGCAACCAGAATATGATGCGAACGGCGACCTGACTGAGACCGTGCACTTCAATGCGTCGCTCATGAATGAGCGCTCGGGGGATAATGTCAGTAATGAGGAGCTCGAGTCCCACGGCTCCGTCGTGCGGGTCGTGCTGTTTCCACTTGTCGTCAAGAAGGGCGACGACAACGGTGTTGGCGACGACGAGATCGTAGTGTCGCCGGCACAGGTCCTCGTTGCCAAGCCCAGCAGCAGCAGGCGGTCGATCCGGATGGTCACGCCGTCCTCGGACGCCGGCGGCGTCAGCCTGTTGCGCGGAGGCAGCCCGTCCACAGCTCCCAACAGGAGCAATGTGAGCATGGCGCAGCCAGAGGCAGAATACTTGGAGGGAGGGATCTAAAGGGTTTCCGGGATGGTTTAGATTTCATTCATGTGTGTTGGTCCAAAAGTTCGCATGCAACGGCAGGGGAGCTATGAGGAACACGGGACGGAGGCTCTTCCTGATAATGACGAGAGAGATATGGTTCATTGCATGCATGATATCCTGGGGTGTTTGACGGGCTCGGTTCCCTTATTTAATTCTCTTTCTCAAATCCCCCTTCTAGTTTGTTTGTGTGGAAACATATTTTTACTGTTGTATGAAACTTCTTATGTCTTGTTTCTCATGTTATCTGTGGATCAATCCATGTAGAAGTATGATGACTGAATGAATGTCCTGTTGATTTCTAGATCTATCTAAACCTATTTGCCACGACCTGCTCGCCTGTGACCAGTTTAAAGTGATAGATCGTAAACCATGCCGCCGTCGTTAGATCCCTAACGCCACCAAGTATCCGAGTTCCGCAGACAGGCATCAAAGCTGCCTTGGTCTACCTCCTAAAACGTTGTGTGGACTTGTGCCGCACCATATCCGTCTAAAAACGCAGGTTCTACGCCGAATTGCTCCGACGATTTGGGGGTTAATGTATATTGATTCCACCATACCACGAAGTCGTGAACTCATACGTTTTTTTTCATTGCCCGTATAATCGTGAAGAGCGAGAAGTAAAATAAGAAATAGAGAAGAGCGGTCAAGAGGATAGAGACAGTATGTGTGTGTGTGTTGGTAGTACGTAAATGGGGAAAACAGAGCGAAGAGCATTGCTCATTTGTCAAGACCCGAACGGAAAAGACTGGCAGTCCTAATGCCATTTCATCCCGATGGTCGGGTCGACGAATCCAGCAAAGTCACCGGTATTTGGGTCGTGCGGGAACAGTGCGTTGATGGCGTCTTGGTAAGAGTTCTATGGTGAAAGAATTAGTATACAGACTTAAATCGGATCAGGGAGAGAAAATGGCATACCCAATCGATGGCGTCTATGGGACCAGGCGGCATCGCCATGCTACCTTGCCTCTGAGCGCCGCCACCGACAGAGCCACCATCGCTACTGTTCTCTGGGCTGTCGGCATTGCCCTGAGGCATACTCCAAAGTACCTCACCGTTGGACACACCGGCAAAGACGATGTTTGGAGGCGGACCGGGTGGTGGCATCTGCATCGGCATACCTCCGGGCATCTGAGGACCGCCGGGAGGCATCATACCGGGCGGCATACCTGGCATCATAGGGGGCATGGGAGGAGGCGGCCCCATGCCGGGCTCCGATTTGAACTCGGGAGGAGCAGCCATCCGCTGTTGTTGTTGTGGTTGCTGCTGCGGCTGATGTTGCGGAGGAGCATACTGGGGATGCATGCCTGTTGAATCATTCTTGACAGCTTGCTTTTCCGGGACAGCCTTGTTGATGCCAGTCGGGGCACGCATCTTGCGCATACCCATGTACACGGCTGTTTTGCCCATGATCTCCATCAGGATGCGGCGACCTTTCTCTTCAGGTCGCATATTACGGTCCATACCGAACACATAGTCCAGACAGGCCCAAATACGGTCAGCCTCCTTGTTGGTGGGACGGTAATAGATCTCCGTGGCAAGTAGCAACGCTATCTGGAATTGCTGGTATGCACCGATGTACCAAGCCCAGTCACGGAAGAGTGCGTTAGTCTCTAATTGAATGGCGATTTCGATGATCATGATACCGCTCATAATCAACACACTGTTGAGGCGGCTTGGCATGGGGTTGGTTGTGTTCGCGTGATAAGGGTGTAGTGTCATGGCATGGAGTCGATACATGAGGAGATGCATAACCAGCTTAGCATATCGCTGGATAGGTACCATGTCGTCCAGGAAGCGATCATATTTTTCGAACATTCGCTTGCGGAAGTTTTCAATCTTCGTCAGGACTGCTGTGAGAGTTGTCTTACGGTTCTCCAGCTTTCGCCTGTCAGTCCAGATAATGCGCATCATCTCATTGATCTCGAAGCGCATCAGGGGCAAAAGCGTGGAAGTCCAGTGCTCAGCCGGCTCTGGGGGGTATTGCGCATGTGTCAATTCATCCTCTTCGCAGTTGATAGGCAGCTTGGTGTCATAGTCTTCCCTCCTGATAGCCGGTTTTGGACCCTGGGCCTCACATGTGCGGATATCCAGGAAGCAGAGTTGGTGCCAGATGAGACGGCGTATATGAGTCTCTAGGGGATTGAGGCCATAGGCCTCACCATCACGATGCAATCCCATACATTCTGCCATGCGAACAGCAGCACCCACAAGAACAGAGTGAGCTCGAGATACCTCAGCTCGGCATAAGGGTATCTAAATGGTCAGTCAAGAGGAATACATATCGTGAGCAGGGTTAGCAGCTCACCATATACATGACAAAAGCTTGCATTGTCTCGACTCTTGTCGTCCTCAAGAAATTGGCCTTGCTCAGAGCCGCTTCGGTTCCAATCTTCATGTTCTCCATGAGATTCATCTTGGTGAAGCCAAACTCTCTATTAATGACTGACTCCTCCATTGAAACAGCCGCACTGAACCACGCGGCGAACACAATCGCTTGAATTGATGCCCGAGGTTCGTAGCCCTGGTTGACTTCATCCCAAAAAGTCGTATATTGCACTTCAAACGATGGTCGGTGGACACATCGCGCGATAGGATGCACAGCACCAAAGTACTGTTGGAGCAGACGATCTCCTGCCGCCCGGGTAGGCAGAAATGTAAGGAGTGATGGGGACTGGACTACTTGCCCAAAAAAGAAGCCACTAGTTGGGGGGATGTACGACGCGCCTGGACGCAGGTAATCTGGTATTGAGCCGTCTGACCCGGAACCATCCCCTGGTAGCATTCCGGGAGGAGGCCCGCCAGGTGGGAACCCCGGCGGCCCACCCATGCCCGGCATCCCGGGAGGCATTCCGGGGGGCATTCCCGGTGGTCTGGGGGGGCCACCACCGGATAATCCTGCTTGGATCTAACACACAATTAATATCGTATTGCAATGGTAGGCGGCTGTGCTAAAAGATGAAGTACTAAGCGACGCATGCATACACACCTCTTCTGAGATTCGGGGTCTATTCAAACCACCAATACGTTCTGTAATGCGCATCTTACCCACTTGGATGCCAAGATCGATGATATCGTCTGTGCCGTCGGCGTCGTCCTCATAAGTCAGGTCCAATGCAACCATGGGAGTAATCTCCAGGTCACGTTCCTCGTCGTACTCTTCCTCGACGTCATCGACTAAGAACCGCTGTTGATAGAAGCCCTTGGTGCCAGTCTTGGCGACGTCACGCTCCAGTTGCCGTTCCAAAGCGCCGGCTTTCTCCTTGATCTCAGTGAGGCGCAACTGGCTCGCCTCATCGAGCTTGGGGCCCAGATACAAACAGTCCCGAGAGAACTTCAGGCAGTTGGTACACGGCTGGGATTTATTGCATTTCAGCTTCCGTCGCCGACACTCGAGGCACGATGTGATCATGCGCATACGGCGGCGAATGGGCTTTGAGCCCCCAGGCCCGGGTGGACCACCTTGCTCCTGCTGCTGATGCTGCTGGCCTGTCCCTCCGGGAGGGCTCAAACTCGACGAGTCTCCTCCTGCCGGCGCTCCTAGTCCTGCTCCTCCACCAATACCACCTGTGAAGCCGACGCTACCGCCAGCACCGGACCCAGCGCCACCAGCCCTGCCTGTCTGCGGCGAGGCACCATGCTGACCCAGCGATCTGGATGAAGCTGCTCCCTGGCGGTGAGCTAGGGACGGGTCATTGCTGGCCATTGGTTGTTATCGCGAGACTGGTGGGGAGGGTGGGTGTGTCGGTCTGCCAACCGAGTGACGAAAGAGGACAAGACAGGACCCAGCGCCCCGAGAGCGCGGATCGCCAATTGAGGCGTTAGCCCGGGCTCTTGGTACAGGATGCGTAGATCAACGGTCGAACCGTACGGCCGGGGGCCGCTTGAGGGAGCTCTGGGGAGCTTGGGACTCGTCCGCTATAGCCTGTGTTATTGACTGCCGTGCGGCGATCCCCTCCTAGACAACGCAGACTTGCGTCCCTTGGGACGTTTAGAGTCCGATCTGTCAGAATGGAGGATCGTCTTCCTTGCCACAGGCGGCGGGCGATTGGACAGATAGGTAGAGAGGCAAAGCCCGTCCGGGTTGGTTTGTTCGGCAGCGCAGGTACGGCCGTGACGGACGATGCTGCTACGGACGTAAAGGAAATTTTGTGGGGAGACGATACTTGAGCAAGGGCCGTTGCGGTGAAAGGAGGGGGGGTGGGAGAGGCACAGAGAAAATGGACTGTGACCCCCGGACGACTTATAAGAGGGCAAGATGGCAAGCCTCCAGACAGCCCTGAATCTCCTTTATGCAGCTTCAGCCTTCGCCATTGGCCCAATTGCACCGTTGAGAGCTATGCATGCGGGGGTGATCAAGAGGGCTTGAGAAATGGAGCCTTTTCCAAGATTCAACGCAAGACGAACCCACCGGTCTAAGCCGGAGTGCCGTCCGGAACAGTGAAGAGAATGCAAGTAGGTGATTTGATAGGATAAGACAGCACAGGTGAGGGAGCAAGCGGCAGGATTGGGGGGTCAAGCAAAGACGCACACAAGTCTTTGCTTCGAGTTGGGCAGGCAAATAAGATAAAACGGCCTAGGATTCGCCTAGCCCCAATACTACTGCGATAGTGGCAGCCCGCCGTTGTCAACCAGAAACCTTAACTGCTTAGTGACCGCTCGGAACAGTGCCACGACGTTCGAGAGCCTCTGGCATGTCATGCTAAACCCACTAAGGTGGTGCGATGCAGATAGTAGTAGTTGTTGCATCCGATATGCCGTTCAAGTGCTCGAGTGTCATCACACACATGGGCTGGCGAATGCGGGCCACTAGCTCCTTCTTCCAGGTTGATGGATGAGTAGATGACGAAACTAGCTGTGTTCAAGAGGTTTAGATGCTGATAGAGTGATAGAGCCCGCAAGGGTTTCTTGGAGACGGAAGGCAGATGTCCCGCTCTATTCGACGACACATGTGGAGTTGGTGTGGCTGCTAGGGCTCGCATCGGCTGTTCGTCTTCGGGCAACTCGAGTGCACATCGTCTTGGACTGCTGACTTGATCATTGAGGAGAAAGAGGGCCGGCCATTGCCAGGAGTCGGGCCGGGCATGAGGCTTTTGATATGTCGGTGGCTGGCCGAGCCTTTCCCCTCCTGCAGTGGTTCCCCTCAATGTTCCTTGAAAGTCGTCAATTTCAGTGGTCCACCCGTTCAAAGCGGGAATGCGGCAGCTTTGAAGCAGATAACACTTGTCCTGTGCAATTTGATAATGACATAAGGCACGCAAACAAGAAGCTTGTCAGGAAGCTAAGTCGCGGGCACAATTGCAACAGGGGTTAGGGGTATAGTGCTCCCTAGGTAACATGGGCTTCATGATGATGCTTGAGCAATTTACAAGCTGCATCATCTCAGATAAGGTGAACAACCCTGCATGCTTCGGCGGACCAGTCAGGTGGCTTTGTGGCAGCTGCATGTCTCCTGGCTCTACCGGCGGCCGCATGGGCAAGAAACCCAGTAACATGGTCGGCCTCGCTAGCCATTGAATCACCTAGGTTCCAAGAGGGGGTCACAAACAGCGGTAGAAAGCCAGAGATCGGAAGCATCGTGGCAAGCAGGAATGCCGTGCAACCATTGTCCCTGTGCAACACTTGCTGCGAGTCAATGCCCCTTTTGGCTCTTCCTGGCGAGGGTACGCAGCTACTTATTGCCAGCTGTTCGGTCGGGGAATTGTTAGTGCTCATTGTCTTTTTAACCAGGTTGATGATATATATTTGTATTATGATGTGTATATAGTCCTCCTGTGCAACCATCTATGAGGAGCACTGTTGTTCACTTGCTCTGCTGTGACAGACGCCAGTTTCCGTTGCGCCAACGCTTCAGGTGGAGGCCACACTGAAGTGCAACTCGCTCGCCAAAAGTGTTAGCAATAAGTCTCAACAGCCACCGAAGGCGCTCGGTCCTCCCAGGCTGACCTTCGCTCAAATCACGCGTCAAGATGCGAGCAAGAGCTGTCACTTCAGCGACTGACCATCGGCGGTTACGATGTCCAAGATAACGAATGCACCGTTCCACATGCCGTAGAGCCACTCGACTTCGCAAATGAGGTGCTTGGCTCAGAAGCATCGCTGCCTTCTGTACCCGCGCAACTTGTGCTTGTACTGGGCGAAAGGCGCTGTACTGCCTTGTTCGATCGACACCCACTTTCCCCGTTTGAACTTTCTGTTCGGCCTTGATCTGACTCGAATCCATCCGAGGAATCTGCATCGTAGCTCCTGGCGTGATATCCAGTACTTGAAGCATTTTATCAGGCTCGACAACAGGGTCGACAGCCATCTTGTCCATGAATTTATCCCAGAAGCCTGGGCCCCATTGCAGATGCTGTTTATGGGAATAGTCTACGGACAAAGAATGAAGTTCAAGTGCCACTCGGTGGTTATCAGATGTGAAAGCAACATTCTTGATAACCTTTGGTGAAACGCCCCGTGCTTGCTTTAGAGCTTTTAGGGAGATAGCGAATTCGTCCTCACGCTCAAGACAACGGAGGTACTTCCACATGCTGTAGAGGTAGCCGGCACATCGACTAGGACCTCGTCGCTTGTGAAGCGCGCTGGCTAACGAGGCGATGGCAGTCACGTCGTTGCTGCCATTGATAATCTCAAACGTATCCTGAACTGCATTGGCATTCTCCAGATACCCTCTGCTTGTCCAGTGATCTAGAAGAACTTGGCAGAGTTCCATATTCGATAATGACATACCACCCTCTGCTAAAAACATACTTGAGGACACTTCAAGCAGATAATCCTGACTAATGCCTGGTAGTAATGCTAGAACACGCAACCAGTTGTATTGAAGCTGATGCTGAGCCTCAGACGTGAGGGAATCCTGGGCTGCATGCCTTAATGCTAGATCTGTCGCTGTGCGAATCGATTGCATATATTGTTTCGAAGACAAACTTCTTAAAGCTTGAGAGACCGAATCAACCTGGCGTTGATGAGATGACATGGCACTTGCGGCGTCGAACGCGTAGCGACGAGATCCAGATGTAAGCATTTGTGCTTTACTAAGCAAGATCCGAGCTTGAGCGACATCTTCAACCACGAGGCATGACTTGATAGAGGAAATCATTCGATCAACTCGTTCGCTTGCATTCTCCGCTTTGCTGATGTACGAAGTGACAGCTTCACCGCTCCAGTGATCCGGATTTCTCCAGTTTTGAAAAACAGTACCGAGCACTGCTAGCCATACTTCAGGGCTCTGCTCAACATATTTCTGAGGTATCGCGTCCATAACCCGGATAAATAGATTGCAGAAGTTGTCAGACACATTTTGCTCAGATAGTCGAACGAGTATGGTCTGCCAGAGCTCTGATGAGAAGGAGCTCGGCTGAAGGACCCTGCAAGATAGAATTCCGTCCACAACAGAACCAAGGAGCTTGAGGTACTGGGTTCTGACGGTTTCCTTGTGAGGGGTCCTCTCCAGTTTTGTATCTAGGATTGCCAATGCGAGCCTCAGCACTCCGAGTATATCACTGCCTTCAATGAGCCCTAAGGCAAACTGTTGCTGAAAGTGACCACAGAAGATTTGGAAACTCTGTACAAATGCAGGTGCCGACATCGAAGAAGCTGTAGATCCTAGCAGTTCGAGTTCTCCCTGTAGAGACGCATTTCCTGCCGGTATTGACCGCTTGTTCGTTCGTGTATTGTGTTCGTCCAGGGTCACCACGTCACGATCTTCCGTCAAATCTCCGAGCCAGTCCGGCAGACGGACTGCTGGAAATGGCCATTTAGCAGGCGCCGCTCTCTGGTTCTTCTGAAAACGAACAGCAGGCGACGTCGATGGCGGCTCCCATTTCCATTGTGAGAGGTCGACAGCATTGGGGAGCGCCCATGCTGGGAGGGCCGCGTGTGACTGCAGCGAATTGAGCTCGGCAATATTCCGCTTCCCCAACCGCCGGCGGTTCTCCAAGGGGCCGGGCACGGAGCTCGCTCGTCGCTTCGCAACCTTTGAGATGCCGCAATACCGTTCGAATGCTTGACATAGTGCGCTATCCGTAATCCAGACGGATTCTAGCGGCGTGCTAATTTGGTGTTGGACGGCACGACAGCATCGTGCAGCTGGTTGAGGAGGCATCGGCTCGGAAGGGTAAGGAGGGAAGAGGAGTCAATTGGCGGCGAGCTTGGACATGTGAGTTGGCTGATGAAACCATTTGTAAGTTGCTGAATTAACTCAAGGCTCTGTGTCGTTGTGTATGCTGCCGTCGTGGACTGCCAACCCGTCTAGACGACAATTGATGGGCTTTTGCTCCGAGGTTGAATTGAGGATGATGTGAATTTCGCGCTTGTTGACTGGCTGCAACTTGAGCAACCGGGTTTGTGGCTGGTGCGCCAGCTCGAGCCACAGTGTGGGTTTCTTACAGAATGCGGCTGTGGCCCAGCACATCCCACCAAGCTCGATAACTACCTCGCTGCAGCATTTGGCGGGGTCAAGCACTCGATCATAAGCTTGCTCCATGACGGCCAAAATGACGGAGCAATTCGAGCCGTTGCAGAACGATCTGATACTCAGGGCAGCATGGGGTGAGTTGGAAATGCCATTGACACATAAACAGCGCTTACTCTACAACAGGCGAGGAGATTGAACGGCCGCCATGCTGGGTGATGCGGCAAGGTACGATTTGGCACCGGTCTCGACACAGAAGAACTTATATACTGACTTGGGTTTGGAAAAGCTGGCCGTTATCTACCAGAGTACCACGAGGCGAAAGGCGACCGAGACTTTTTCGAGTGCTGTCGGGATCCAGAAGTCGCCTCGACCATCACCCTCCAGCCTGTCGAGCGATTCGCAGGGCTGCTCGACGCAGCGATTATTTTCTCGGACATCCTCGTTGTACCGCAAGCCATGGGCATGACAGTTGAGATGGTCGACAAGAAGGGCCCGCACTTCCCTGACCCGCTGAAGAGTCCGGCTGACAAACAATACGAGGAGGTCATGGCGAAGGCTGTCGATGTTGCGAAGGAGCTAGACTACGTATACAAGGCCATTACCGTGACAAGAAGAAAGCTCAAGGGCCGCGTACCACTGATCGGTTTCTGCGGCGCCCCGTGGACGCTGCTCTGCTATATGGTCGAGGGCGGTGGCACTAAGCTTTTCAAGGAGGTCAAGACATGGATCTACAAGTACCCCGAGGAGAGTAAGAAGCTGTTGCAGAAGATTGCGGAGGTCTGTGTAGAGTACCTGGCGCTACAAGTGAAAGCAGGTGCTCAGGTGAGTCGTTGTCATTACATGAACACGATCTGGTTGACAGTATACTTACGCTGCGTAGCTTATCCAAGTCTTTGATTCATGGTCAGGGGAACTCTCCCCAGCGACCTTCAAGCAGTTCTCGGAGCCTTATCTGCTCTACATCGCAGACAACCTTCCAAAGAAGTTGAAAGAGCTTGGTCTAGACCCGGTACCCATGATTGTCTTCCCCAAGGGATCATGGTATGCTCTAGACTCAATGTGCGACTCAGCGTACAATGTCGTTGGTCTGGACTGGCTTGTCGACCCAGCTGATGCCACGAAGATCCGAGGTGATCGAAACACCGTGCTTCAAGGCAACGCAGATCCCGGCGTACTGTATGGCTCCAAAGAGTCAATGCAGCAGGTAGTGAAAGAATTGGTGGACGGGCTGGGTTGGGCTCAGAAAAAGAAAGGATGGATCTTCAATTTAGGTCATGGTAAGTTATAAAACAACCTCTACCCATATGCAGATGCTAAATCTCTCTCCTAGGTATCACCCCCTTCGTCAAGCCGGACGATCTAAAATTCCTCCTCGAGGAAGTCCACCGGCAAACACTAGCTGCATGATTGGGTCTAAAAGCGCGCTGTATGTATGCATAATGCTGTGGCTGCATCCCCTTTGGGGGATGCGTGTAGCCAATATGACATAGAGAAGTAAAAAGGCAGGCATGGGGAATCTCAAAAGTACTAGCTAGAGTCCGCTATGCTGGCGTAGTCCACGACCGTCCTAGAAGCGATGTATAAGCTCACAAAATCAAATACCATTTCCGCTCTATTCTCACCAGAGGGCAAGACTTACCATGCGTTCCTCCACGCCTTCTTACCTCCGATACTTCGACATACCCCCTGACTCTGCAGGTTATCCGGATGCACATCGGCCGATGCCCAGCCGTCATCCGCAAAGTCCTTGCTGTGCTCTTGTATGGTCTTGATGGCAACCGCCTTGGCGATGCCTCGCCCACGCCACGGCACCTCGCAGTGAAGCGTAGACAGCGTGCCATCCACGCCCAAGAATCCCCAAGAGATTGGCGTCCCGTCCCCAAGCCGTAGCACAGTGCTCGGCAGCGTGAGGAGCGTCCTCTCCGCCTTGGGCACCTTTGTGCTTGACACAATTAGATCGCAGTCCTCGCGCCGCACCGTGTCCCATTTCATGTCATCTGTCAGCGGCGACTTGAGCCCCGTCGGCAGCTCGGAGACCTGGAACAGCCACTTGTCGTGCGGGTTGTAGTACGTCTCCGTGGTGATGCCCCGCGCGAGCAGCAGCTGCCGCGTTCCCTCGTGCAGGCCTCCGATCATGACGCCGTTCTCTCGGTGCAGTTTGCCCGGGTACCGCGCCGCCTCGGCCTTCACATGCCGCAGGATGGCGTAGACCAAGTCGAGGACCTCTTGCACCTCCGCCTCCGACAGGGTGGAGTCCTCCTCGAGGGTTGAATATAGCCACATCGGTGTCTCAGGCGCCCTGGAAAAGTCTAGGTATGCGGCGGCGAAGTGTCTCGGGGCATCTCCTGCACCCCATGGCTTCTCCGGATCGGTGCAGAACAATACGTGTGAGTGTTCCGTCGAGCCTCCGGGGAAGCGCATAAAGTGTAGGCGACGCTGGAGTGACAATGCCTGCGGCAAGTGTCCATTGAGCAGCGCGATGGTGCTGTCACGCGCGTCTAGCGAGTCGACGACAACAGGCGCCATCGCAATTGCTTCTTTGGATTGTTTTGAAGTGTCGTTCTGGAAACGTTGGGCTTTCAAGATGTGAGTCACTTATAAATGATAAGGAGTTTCTATTGTGCCGCCAGCGTTGTACTTTCACACCACTAACACGGGGCGTTCCCTGCAGAGATGACCCGAAAATAAAACCCCCTTTTCAAGAGTTTCTGGTTAATTGATGCAGACTATTGCGCGAGGGCGCTCATTAACATTTGGGCGTGAATCTCAGCTCTTCTCAGTCCAGCATGAAAACTTTCAGTCTGGGATATCCTCAAAATAGTCATCCATCGCTTTTTTCAGTCATACCAGTCATTCTCCTACAAAATTGTAAAAACAAGCCGCAAAAACGCCGGTCCCTCGCCCCAGTGGGTATCCACACACTCAAACCACACCAAACCCGATGACGTATCGCTCATCGACGGTATGAGACATTGAGAAAGGAAAAAAAGCGAAGAGTCATGAGCAAGCAGCAGAGATGCTTCGCATCAGAGGTATCTCCCAAATAATTCGCTCGAGGCATCGCCATTGCTTAGTGCTGCTTTTTGCCAAACAGGAAGTTCCTGCCCTTGGCTGCGAGGCCCTCCTCCTTGTCCTCGGCGACGGCATTGTGATCATGTTGTTGGGCATGCTTCGCCTTCTCGGCGTCCTCTGAGCCCGCCTTGAAGACGTTGCCAGTACCGCCACGGCCGATGTGGGTCGCTCCTCCGCTTGGTCGTCGCTGGACACTGTGACAATGTTAGATAATTGTGACAACGGAAGTTTTGATCATTTTTAGATTGGACATACGGCTCTAGATCCTGTCGCAATCGGGTCTCAAGGGGATCGGTATTCTTAGCCATGTTGCCAGAACCACCGCGTCCTGTAGTGACAACAGGCGTCTTCAAAGTAGGTGTCTCCAGATCCTTGGGTTCAATCTTTGGAGACTTGGCGCTGTCCACCATGTTACCAGCGCCGCCTCGCCCAGAGGATGAAAAGTGTGAGCCGCTCATTTTTATAAAGAGTTTAGATTGAGCCGAATGGGTGAATCCCTCTGGTATGGTGATGATACTGGTGACCAAAAAGCCGGATATGACACTTGTGTGATGGTGACAGTAAGAAGTGATGTTCACAGAAGGAACTCGCGGCGGTTGCAAAGCATGAATTGGAGGTCTCTTGGTTTATAGAGAGGAGGGAAGAAGGAAGCTCGACTGGAAACTTTCGCTCTATATAGGTTTACGAGAACATGATCCGCGCTTACAAGCAGCAATGAATACCTAGGTATTCGCAACCGTGGAGATAGCCCGCGCTTGGCAGAGCCCCTCTAGCGAGAAAACATGATCACAAGGGGCAGAAAAACGGGCAGAGAAAACTTTTCCCTGCCCAGAAAAGCATGGCCCAGCAGGGCGAGACTGACTAACGTGCGACGGGAAAGCTATTTTGACATCATAACTAGTGTCCAGAGTTTGTCGCGGGCACTGAGCGGTGCCGGCTGGGGCGAATTCTTATGTGCTAACCAAAACGTAATAGAAATGCTTGGTGTAGCGGGGGAAAAGAACCACGCGGACAGTGCCGAACCCCCTACGACGCCGGTTCCAGGGACCAGCTTCGCCCTGGACGATGGTGTCATCTGCTCTTGGCTATTGTCAGTCTTTTTACTTGAAGCGACGTGTGCGATGGATGATGAAGAGGCTCTTGCTTGTTGGGCAGATTTCGAAGAGGTTGGCTTCCACCACAGCTAAGCCGGAGTCTGCGAGCTTGGGGGTAGCTCCAGCAGGCATGACGCATCAGTCGGCTGAAAGATGCTTCTCCGGTGCGTTGTGCTGGCCATGGCATAGATCTTTGTTATAAGGTCGCCGCATTTGCCTCCGTTGATGCAAGATGACTTGCATCTGCAATGCCATTTTGAGAACGGGATGATGCCAGTGGCTTTTACGACCAGAGCTTTGGAACGTGGTGAACCCAGCGGCTCACAGCTCTCCAGCTTTCTTCTCTGTTCTCAGGGCGCTTGTGCATGATCATCGCTAGAACCCCGCCGGCCCATCAATCCAACAAGAACTCCACCCTTCGATCTGGGGGAATCTGAGTTCTAGAAGCTCGCTTGTAATTCAGACAATCCACAATGTTGCCCAGCGATGCCAATGTCCTCTTGCTGGTCTCCCCTGCATGCCAACAGTCAGTCTACCAAGCTCCAACAGCTGCAAGGAACACGAATTGCGTGTCAAGGCGGTGCGGACCCATCCGAATTGGGTCAGCTGCGACAAGAGGGGGTTCGTGAGCTTCCAGAGCCGAGCCGCCAGGTCAGAAGATCACCAGACTGCCGAAATTTTCTTCCTGGTGCCCGCATTCTATCCCCACCGATCTCGCACTTGGCATCTCGAATTTTCAGAAACGCAATCTACTTGTTGAGCTCGATAGATACGGAATCCCCGTCGTGAGCATGAGATATTGCAAAGTGCTAGTTTCTCGGTCCGGCAATATGGTGGCCGGCATTGCCTCCTGTTGTCGGTGTTATGCTGTTTTATGTATTTGTGGTAGGGTAGCATTCTGTACGTGATTGTCGCTTTTTTGACCATGCACAGGGCATGTGTGCTGTAAGTCATTCGCCCATAGGGACGGTACTGTAAGGTAGCGGAGTTTGAGCTGCTGCTGCACCCCAGGTTTCCACCTACCTACCCCACGACACAGGTATGGTCGCTTCCTCGAGCCATCCAAACCCTCCCAATCGGAGGATAATCTCACCTAAACCTACCGCGCATGTCTCACCTCGGGTTTTTGCTGCTTTGCTGAAATACTGTTACGCCTCAAAAAAGCCGCTGACGATGAATACCGGGCCCAAATCCAAGCTCTCGGGATAGCCTAATGAGCTAAACACTAACATAGATCTATTAGCCCATCTATTAATTTAACAAGATTCCAAAAAGCGAAATCATACCACCAGCAGCGGTGGATCTTTATTTGAGCCCTCAAATTGTTTGCCTTATGGTGTTGTGTTTTTCCCCGTCTTCATATCTCGCAGTGAAGAATGGGTGGCTCTCGAAGATGCACGGCTCGCCAGCTGGGCGTTGAGGTGAAGCAGCGGGACATATGAACAGAAGCATTGTGTGGCAGAAATGAATATCAACGCCAAATTCATAGATGCTGAAAATTCAAGGAGGGAGCTCGTCGCCTACTCTTAACGGAATATTTGTCCGCCGTTATTACGGACCTTCCAGCCACGAGTAGTTTGATATCGAGAACGCCACTAGGTGCTGTCAATTGTGCGAATATTTTGCACACCCCATAACAGAAAGATTGCGCCTGTGGTACATAAATTCGAAGCATCATGTCTCATTCATCAGTTATAGCGGTACTTGGCCCCCATGGTGGCGGCCCAACCGTGTGAGGATTGGAGAGTATTCGGTATTTTCTATATGATACGACAGAGATTGGTGAGAAGCTGGTGTTCCAGGTTTTGAGGATGGTCGGCTACCCGGATAGCAGCATTGGTTGTTCGACGATCGTGGATGGGGACATGCATTAATTTGCATTGAGCCGGAGACGGCAGATGCTCTAGCATGTCTTGGATAGTTCTTTTCGGCGTATGTGAGTCCCTTTGCAGATATATGACGAGCATGATGTGCATCAGGGGCAGGGGTTTTTTTCGCTGCGTGCCGACAGGGAGATGGGGTTTTGGTTGAGGAGACTCGTAAGAAATCGTAACTCCAAGCAGAAATGAGGCAGTCAAGGATTTGTCATGACCTCCAGTCCTCAACACGCAGAGCACCTTTTTCATTCAATGCATTTGAATCGAGTTAAAGTAACAAGAACTACACGCATCAAAGGGGATACTCGTAAAAATGGCAGGTCCCGGCCATCCGTCATTTCCATGTTGGCGATGTAGTCCCCACTGAGGCCGAGGCTGTCCGCCCAAGATGGTATCCTTACGGTCGTGACTTCTCAGGACAGGGCTTAATACTGCGATTTGCGGCTGAGGAAGGTGCGACCCTGTCTTTCGTCCGATCTCTACCGAATGACTTAACCCTCACGGGAAGGTCAATATATCTACTGTATTACCTATAATGTGCAATCGTGGCTTTCCCATTGATCTCGAGGCGTTCAGGTACACAGAAGCAACAACGAAAAGAAAGTGAAGTAGCAGCTATCGTATTAACTTTAATCTTACCTGGGAACCTCGCGTGAACATTGCTCGGCTACTTCAACTTGCTTCCTGTAGATATTATTTGGGTAGGTACCCAAACTGGCAAGTGCAGATGCCGCCTGAGAGAACTCATTTCCTTGATAGTGACGGAAAACCTCTTGCAATTCCCTGCGTAGCACATGATGGCGTAGCGGAAGAATAACGCCGAGTCCGTGGAAAGGTACTTGACAGATGGTACGTTCCTTCCTTCTTCGTCTTATGAAGACCAAGACAACAAACCACCTAGGTACAGGAGAACCATCTGTTCTCGGTGGAATTTAAAATTCGTTCGATTCCAACTCAAGTTTTGGTTTGCGGTGCATGGTGTACGAGACAATGAGATAGAGTTGCACGCAAAAGCGGCCGTTCCGCGACCCCACCACAGCAGTTCTACCGCACCATTTCAGCGAGCGGGTAGAGTGGCCGCAGTGGATACTCGCCAGAGCAAGCGGCCAAGTCGTCGTGTCGTCTTCCCTGTCCATATGCCCTGCTCTGTTACAGACGGACGCACCGGCAGCAAACCCCAGGCGCCACCATGCCTTAGCTACCTGCCAAGTGCTGATCGATACCCACCTGTTCCTCCCCTGCTAGATTGTTGTCGTGATTGCCACAATACCAAGCTATCAAGACGTCAGAGGACTTCTAGACTGGAGTTGAAGTCGTGCAGCACAGAAGCATCCAGCCGAGCGGCATTGGGTACCACAACGGCTGCCTCAGTTGCTTTAGCTCTCAGGTCTACTTCTTGGTAACTTGAACAAGTCTGGATGGCATTTCTCGATAGCCCTAGTTAGATGTACTGCACGTTGAAGATTGATGGTATTCTATCCGCCGTCTGTTGCTCACAATCTGGGGCAACCACCTTCATATCATCTGAAACTTCATGATAACCATCGATCCCTCTTTGTAGCTCTTGAATGGCCAGGACTACAACGGTCGTTGACCATATGGAGGAGTTGTTAATGCAGATACCCTGCTCTGCCGAGCTCCCCGCCGCCATTGGCTCGAAAGGCGACCATTTGCTCCGAGACCTCTTCCCCATGGGAGGTCGTGTCGTCCTATCCAAGTGGGTACGGGACTTCTCCATGGCATACCCGAGATTGTACTTGACGATGGGTGCTTCAATTGTCCGAGACGGCTCCGGCAAGGCAATGCAACCTCAATGTAAACCTAATTTTGCCCGCAACTCGCGCCTCTCGTCCTTCACCGCAGGACAATTGGCAGCCCAGCCAGTTCAAAATCGGATATTTCCATGTTAGAAGCTTGACTCAGAAGTCGGGCACTACGAAGGAATTAGTCCACAGCAAGTGATCTCTATAATTCTATCCGCTATCCTATATCGAGACTGATATGGAGGCAGGCGTTGTGCCCTCCAAACTGTCTGATTGGGTGGTCGAAGCGGTCAAACCGCAGGGAAGCCATGGATCATACAAGCCGCCGTTAAACCCAGCCTCGACAACTATATTCAGTTCGTGTTTTGATACATTACATGTACTTCATTTGGTGGCTGGGTAAGTCTTACAATAGATGAAGGCAACGAATACCTAGCATGGCAGCTCGATGCCTTCCAGGGAATGTAGCAATTGGGAATAAACCTGACTCAAATGAGCGCCGCCGCACTGCACAGTCGCATCTTCCATGATGAGAACGCCTCCTTTCCAGACAAATGGGTTTTGTCCGCGAATGAGGCGACGCGGGAGACCAACTTCTGCAGGCTGCCGCAGCCCACATGGTGCGCGGAACATTGATTGCATTATATGGCACACCCACCTTGTGATCACATTGCTACAGCTGAGCGACCCTGCCAGCGCGAGACACCCTCAACAGATTACAACTAACAGCACGTCAGCTCAACCTGAACATAAGCGTTACCTGCTTTAGCCTCGTGATCAATCCGCAAGTGGCAGCTAACAGAGCTTCATGGCTGGTGCATGCTTCCCCGAGCGCAAGAACTGGCGATGGTGAATTGGATACCGCATGTCCGCCAATCCAATGTAGGCAAATATAGAAAACCGTTCTAGGCAATGCGGCGTTCGGCAAGGTATTGGCCAATGCTATTTCGGTGACAGGCCTACGCTGGTTTGGCAATGGCTTCCAGGTGCTTTGCCTGATCCAGGTAAAGCGTCGTGGTAGTTGCCGCTTGCTCCCTGTCAATTGCCTTTTTGGCTTCCGCACTCGCTCCGGGGTCCATTGTGCCATTGACATCCATCCCATCATCATCCCGGGTTCAATGGATGATCTACGCAGCGACGTCCGTGTGAATTCTGTTGCGCTGGCGTCGTCTGATTGACCGCCCCTGGCCAAGTCCTGCAATGGCTTGACTGTCTTCACGGCATGCAAAAGAAAGATTTGTACAGGGGGTCTGTCTTTCCAGCAGAACACACCCCTCACCGGATTTAAGCACACTGGCGGTATGTGCTTGGCGATATCGATGCCTGCCGGGAGATTGGCACCACACCTTCTCGTCATAGACGCTTGTGGGATGCTCGCGGGCCACCTCTTGCGCCCTTACTGTTTCGTCTCATGTGCAACGTGATCCAAGCAAGGTCACGCAATCCTGAACCAGCAGCGTAGCTCAGCTTGATCGAGGGCCACAAAGAGGGAGCCCCTAAGGACCCGGAAGCTGGGTTGTGCTAGGCTGAGCCGGGCTCCGTGATGGGCATGTCGCGCGTCTGGACGATGTTGAATGGCACTTCGGAAAGGTGAAATGAGAACCTACTCTCCTCACGATTAGTTATTAGATTAGACCCTACCGGCAGGAGGCTTAACTTCTACGCGACGCCGCCTGCACCACCCGCGAGACATGCCTGGGACAAGCCGTATATCTGCATCAAGAAGGAGCATGAATCAACAGGCCAAGAGCGCCACGATGAGCGAAGATACTATCTCTTCTACTAGTCTCTTCTGACAAAACGTCCAACAGATTGCGGCTGAGCAGCATCAGAATTGTGACACACTGTGGGCCCTGTCTGGCTGACCTAGAGATTGACACCGCCAACAACATTATCAACACCACCACCAACAATGTAGGATACATGCATACTATCGAGCTGACAATGATTTAGTCAATTGTTATAACCAGGTTCTACTGTAGTATAATGGCCACGTGCTGATTAGCTAAGTACCTACGGGTACCAGCCATCAATAGCCGTACTCGTAGTTATGTTACGTACACTGTACCAACTACAGGTAAAGGAGATAGGTAACGAGGTAGGTGGCTTACTTTTATATAAGGCCACCCCTACCTTCCACCTTTTTTTCTTCCTCTCTCTTGGGGCTTTAATCCTTCAAGTCGAATACTACACTTCGCCACTCTTTACTTCACTTCCACAACTTACGTGAATTCGTGATATTTCGACTCCACGTACGAGGGTTCTTACTCGGTAGCACGGCTAAAGGAACGACTTAGAAGTATTGTATTCACAATTTACTTCGCGCTACCTCGACGACTCTTCACCCTATCAAGTCACAATTGATATCATTCAATTTGCAGTCTTCTCGGCTCCAAGACGAATTGTTTGACACCTTACTTCGTCCACTACACATTGAGGTGTAGCCAGTTCAAGAGGGGTGTTTTTTATACCATTGGCAACCTTGGCCGCTTAAACCTTGAGGGATCCACCGTTATCCTTGGGTACTACATCCAGACCCATTTTCAACCCGCAACAACATCTCCCCCGCAACACCAACCCACCCGCCACAATCGCCCACGATGGCGACTCCCTCGTCCGCGACCGCGCCGTACGGCGACCACTTCGCTCGCAACGACCACTTCACTCACGGTGACCACTTCGCGCGTAGCGATCACTTCGCTCACACCCAGACTCAAGACCAACAGCCGAGCCCGACGACCGCCGCACCCGTCGAGGCACAGTCGCCCGCATCGAGACAACGCATGGAGAAGGCCCTCATTCCCTTCACGTCCGAGTTCGAGGGACGCAGGTATACACTCGATGTCGTGCAACAACCAAAACGTGCGCGTATGTGTGGCTTCGGTGACAAGGATCGTCGTCCCATCACACCGCCACCCTGTGTCCGTCTCATTGTCACAGACATTAGCACCGGCAAGGAGGTGGACTGCAATGAGATTGAGCACACAATGTATGTCTTGAACGTCGACCTATGGTCAGAGGATGCACAGAAAGAGGTCAACTTAGTACGACACACTACTGCAACTCCTTCAATCTCATCTACCACCCCAGAATCCTTTGCAGCAGTTGAGGCCCGACCCCAATTCCAGCCGCTGCTGCCCGGCACCCGCGATCCGAATTATCCTCAGCTGGGCTATAGCCAAGCGCCGAATCCTTACATGCAAGCTGGCTATGGGCAAGCCTCCTACCTGCCTAGTCCCAACGGTTATGGGCCTCCGACTCAATATTATCCTGGGGCAGACATGTATGGTGGCGTCCTACCATCTCAGTCTCGAGGCATTGGAGGCTATGGACCACCCCACGTCTATGACCCCCATGATCTCCCTATGGCACAAAGACTTGCAATGCAAGGGACTCAGCCATCTGGAATGTTTACCCGGAACCTCATCGGTAGCCTGGCCGCCAGTGCCTTCCGGTTGACCGACCCTCTAGAGAAGATCGGCATCTGGTTCATCTTGCAGGATCTCAGCGTTCGTACCGAGGGCAACTTTCGGCTGCGTTTCTCATTCGTTAATGTCGGACGCCCTTCTACAAATCCCAATGGACAGCCAGCGAACCAGAACTCCATCGTGAACACGGGCCAGGCCCCTGTTCTCGCATCTTGCTTCAGCGACGTGTTCCAGGTTTTCAGCGCGAAGAAGTTTCCTGGTGTTTGCGAGAGCACCGGGCTGAGCAAGTGCTTTGCGTCTCAGGGAATAAAGATCCCCATCCGCAAAGAAGGCGCAACATCCAAGGGAGGCGATGACGATGACGATTATTGATGACAACACTCGATATACCCAGTTCTTGTTTTTATACTACTCCCCCATTTTCTTGTTATGGCATTCACAGCCCAGGAGTCAGGCCTGCAGTACAGTCTCGATATATTTATGAAACCTCGATGCCGAGGAGCGGACAAAAAGAGAGAGGCTAGGAGAAGAAAGGTCTAGAGATACTTTAGCTCGGGATTAGGCAGAGGCAGAGGCAGGAAGTTATGTATATAAAGACCGTGACGAACTCTGCCTAATTACTATAGTCACTAGTCTCGGCACTTCACTATAATAACTTTTCCCTCCCTTCGACTGTCTTATACTAGTCTCTGTGCGAGTGAGATCAAAACCTCCGGGCTGATTGACCATAGTTCTGCCCCCAAAATGGGCGGGCCATTGGCTTGATGTTCAATATGGGGAGACCTGGGACGAAACGCTTCATTTTTCTCAGCACCCCCTGGTTAACACGTTTTTGGGGGACAAATGTGAATCTCTTAATAGTGGGACACTACTTCATGTAGAAGTTTACTTCAAAGCAGTCTCTGCATGAGCAGTTCTAGGCGGTTCCTTCTCGATATCCTCAAGCTTATCGTCCAGTGGCGTAGCTCCCTCGTCTAATATGCCACTTACATCCGCCTTGCCAAATTTACGGAGAGGCACCTTCTTGCTAAATAGCCAATCTATCTGCTCTAATGTTTTGCCTTTGCACTCAGGCACGCAGAAGTAGGTGAATATCAATGAGAGGGCCGCAATGGATCCAAAGATGAAGCCAACCTTGCTGCCCAAGCCCGCCTCATCGGCAAATACCAGATATGGGACAGAAAAGTTGACCGCAAAACTAGAGAGAAGCAGAGTCAGCGAATTCTGTATTTAATGGTTGCCCTTCCGCCTAGCTTAGCACTCACTTGAAGATGACGTTGACTGTGAAGCCGAGACGTGATGACAGATCACGCAGCCTAAGCGCTATCACTTCAGTCGCCACGACGTATGTCAGAGGTGCCCAACCGAGTGAAAAGCTGCATCCGAAAACTACCATCAGCCCGATGACTCCTTTCATCCTCTCAGTGCTGACAGGCTCTTGGACTCCCAAACCCCCCATGGTCATCAATGCAGCGCACATGCATAGAGAAGAAAGCATCAGCATGGTGCTTTGCGGCTCTTCTGTCAGCCCAGTCCACCAAAGCTTCCAATGGGAAGGGGAGACTCACCGTCTGCCAGTTCTGTCGTTGGCGAAGAGGGTTACAATCATGATGCAGGAATTGATGCCGCTGGTCATGACGCTGAACAGCATTGGGTTGAAAATGCCCAAGGATCGAACATAGACGGCGCCGTATTGTGAGACAAAAGCCTGGCCTACGCCTTGCTGGAAGAAGTTCACAGCAATAACGATAAGAGTTCGCTTCAAGTTTACGCCCTGAAAGAGCTCTGAAAACTTGCCCTGCTCTACCTCACTCTCCAGCGCAAATTGGACCTCTCGAAACTCACGCTCAATTTGCTGTTCGGTAAACGCGCCATCCCGCAATTTGTGGAGGGCAGCTTTGGCCTCGTCAGTGCGGCCTTGTCGAAGCAGCCATCTGGGAGACTCCGGAATAAAAAATATAGAGAGGGCAATCAGGGTCGGAACCACGTAGAAAAGCGACAGCGGGATCCGCCAAGAGCGGTTGTCATCTAAATGACTTGTGCCGTAGCAGATGCAATTGATAACGAGACCGCCCATGGCGAGGCTGAGTTGGTACGAGCCGACGACAAGCCCGCGGACTGGAGCTGGGACTGGAAAACAAAAGGGTATTAATGATCGAGTAGAGAACGTGTGGGATATCGGGGTTTAGAAGTACACACCTATTTCAGACTGGAAGATAGGCACGACGGCGAGCTCCATCCCGACGTAGACGTAGTTGAGGATGCGGGCTGCCATGATCTGCTCAGGCTTGTTGGAGGTGACTGTAATGGTGGCAGTGATGAGGGCATAACAGCTCATTGTGAACATGCACCATCGACGACCGAATCGAGCTGAGACCAAGCTGCCAATGACAACCCCTGGAAAGAGGCTTCTGGGTAAGAACAGGCTATTCATCAACAATTACAAGTGCAGAGGAACTCACCAGATGCAAAGCCAATGTAGTTTAAGCTGTTGAAGAGCGAGAGCCATTGGGAGTCAAGAACATATTTTCTGGAAGTGGGATTATAATGTCCAAACTGTTTCACAAAATGGTTCATAGCCTGAGTGGTCGCGAAAGCCTGGTTGTCAAATCCATAGTTAAAGGTTGAGATGGCAATGAGGGCAACCGATGCCAGCAGTTGGCGATTGAAGTAGTGCGCCTTGTCGAATGATAGAGTCCCCATGGCGAAGACCTTCAAGCGTACATTCGAAGCTCACAGAACTTTGGTGACGATGAGATTATGCCGCTTCTCAGTGACACTTTGGCGGGACGTGATGGGTTTGGCTGGTTTTATGTCTAACGAGTCCAGTAGAACAGACGTAACTCGAATCTATAATGATGTGATCGAGGTAAGTCGGATCTCGGTCTCGAAATGAGGAGAAGCATTCTCAAAGGCACTACAGACTCCGGAATATGTTGCACTCCAATATCCTGTCTTGTGTCTTCCCCACGGGGAGAGACTAGGCGAGAGTGATTCCCGCATTGTTGTGGTCGAGCATTAACCAATCACGAGTCATGTAATGGGCCGGAGACTACCTGAGTTGGGTCTAATAGGGAATTGTGGGGAGCGCGATCCGTTGCGAGATCCGGTGAGAAACTGATTCACCGGATCTCGCTCGGTAGGGCTCCATTGCAAACTTCAAAGCGATACCATGATTGGAGGAGGAAGACTTCTATCACTGCCGAGATCAGCAGTGAGACACATATTGTACCTGATCTTTGACCTTCCCAAGACATGGTTATTTCTTTTGTAAGATCGGCCTTCTCCTTTCAAAACATAAACCACAAGCCACTGCTGCACCTAACTTGGTTTCTTCCCCTGATTATTTGAATTTCAGCAAGATGGGTTCTCAAGGCAACACTGCAAATGCCGATATCTACAGTCTACCGGCAAAGCCGTTTCCTATTAAGGTGAACTCTCCGAATGGAGGGAATCGACCGAATTATGTCATCTTTATGCCAGATCAGCTCCGCTATGATTCTTTGGCTTGCACGACGGACGGCACTGCCGGCATCAAAACACCAAATATTGACGCATTTCGGCGTAGGGGAACACTTTTCACCAACTGCTTTCTCCAGGCATCTGTATGTTCTCAGTCCCGATGTAGTATGTTTACAGGCACATACCCACATGTGAGTGGCCATCGGAGCTTGGAGAACTTAATCAAACCTTGGGAGCCAAATATCTTCCGCAGTCTGAAGGAAAACGGCTACCACGTGGCGTGTCTAGCACCGAGAGGCGATACATTTGCGCCTACGGTGACAGAGCTGAGTATGGATGAGTATGGCTTTTTGGAAACGCCTGAATTCATGCCCAAGTTTGCTAAAGATAGAGGTCCTCTTGACGGCGTTGACAAGGAGAGTATCTGGAGTCGGCTCTTCTATAAGGGGGTTCGAAACTCTAAGGAGGCGATCGACTATGATGAGGCTGCTGTACGGTCGGCCATTAGATGGCTTGACTGCCCTCCGGATGACAAGCCATGGCTCCTTTTCTTGCCTCTAATATTCCCTCATTGTCCATTTCAGGTGGAAGAACCCTATTTCTCGATGTATCCTCGAAACGAAATGACAGGGATCGTCTCAAAGCCAGAAGGCAAGACTGGCTATGAACCACAGTACATGAAAGCTATACGAGAGAGATATGGCACATCCCGTGCTACTGATGAAATTTGGAAAGAAATCAAAGCTACTTATTATGGGATGATTACTCGCCTAGATGACCAATTTGGCCGTATTATGGACAAGGTAGACAATCTTGGATTATGGAACGATACAGTAACAATGTTCTATACCGACCATGGCGAATATCTTGGCGATCACGGGCTGATTGAAAAATGGCCGTCTGGTCTTTCAGAGACGCTTGTGCGTGAACCGCTTATCATCGGAGGCGCCAATCTTCCCCAAAACCATACAGTTGATGCTCTCACCGAAATGGTGGACCTTGTACCAACTCTACTTGAGATGTCTGGGATCGGCGAGCATTTCCCGCACAACGGAAAATCATGGGTTCCTCTCCTCGACAGCTCGAAGACTCTAGAACATAAAGAATACGTCTTCTCCGAGGGTGGCTTTCTTACATGCGAGGAGCCTTTGCTCGAGCAGGCTCCTTATCCATACGACATCAAGGCTGGCTTGCAGCACGAGGATACTACTCTTGTCGGCAAGGCTATCTCCCTTCGCGACAAAGAATTCACATATATATATCGTCTATACGAGCCTGCAGAGTTGTACGACCGCGCCAGAGATCGACACGAAATGCATAACTTGGCCGCTGACCCTGATTACAAGGACAAGGTAGAAAAGTACCAGATGGTAGTATTGAAATGGCTTGTGGGTGGAAGTGATCTTTTGCCGTGGCATAAAGATACCAGATTCCCGCAAGTTGAGCTTAAGAGTCCTCGAGAACAGATGGAGGAGCGGCTCAAAAAAGTCGACAATAAAAGAAAACAGAATGGGAATGTGAAACATGACGAGGACCTCCAGACCAATGCGTTGAAGACCGCTGCTCAGTAAATGGCATGTAGCACCGTTGCTACAACGGATTACCTGGGGGATTTTCCGGTATTCATATGTCCTCATTTTCTGTTTACTCAATACTCACGTCCTTCAGTGTTGAACAATTTAGAGACTATGTATCCGTGACTTTCATCAAGGTCTTTTAAATATCTCTTTTTTAGCCAAAATTGAATATAAAGGAAACGTGTTGTGTACCATTACTAGACTCAATAAGCTACTCAAATTCGTGTTGCTATTCCTCCGTCAGCATAACGTACCTCAATCCTTTAAAGGTGAAGATGCAAATCGTTGAGAGTCGTTATCCGTATTGAGATGTCGCAGATTCTGTTTATTTCTATAGGCATGTAAACTTCTACAAGGGTAATAATACAAGTGTAGTGATCCCTTGTCGAGGAAGTAATGGTACCCTTGTCCAATATTTTTTTAAACCATTGTAGAGGTATGGATCGAAAGCAGGTAGGGGAACGCTAGCACACGTGTGCCACAAGATCACTAACATGACTAAGTGGATCCCCCAGCAAGACAGCGAGGGCGAGATCCGGCGGTTTTCTTTATGAGACCGAGATCCGACTTATTTATCCCTTGATCCGACTGCAAAGATCTTGAACAAGGGCCACTCCTCGCTGTTCGCTCATCCTTAAAGGTTTCGCCCGGGATCCGAATAGTCCATATAATGACAATTCAGCATGCATCGAATAGCCCCGGATCGGCGGAGACCACCGACCCAAGAGAGCTGGCAAATGCTTGCCAGCTGGACCAGCCTGACAGAATTTCAGCGCCATGCAAACAATGCAGGGCACGCAAGGTCAAGTGTGATCGTTACGAACCCCGCTGTCGTGGATGTACACGGCTTCAATTACAATGTTCTTATAGCAGGCCTTCTAGAAGTAGAAGTCCAGACCTCGAGAGTACGAGCGACTTGACACAAGCCGGGACGAAGCGAAAAAGATCTCGTAAAGCCTGCCAAACCTGCCGAACCGGGAAATTCAAATGCAATGGACAATACCCATGTGACAGATGTGTATCCCGGCGTTTGACCTGTCCTGATGCGATAACATCGACGAAATACGACAATGATACTCATCAACAACGTAGACTTGTCGACACTCAGTTGAGCTCCATTTACCAGCAAAGATCCCCGCCAAAAGACGACGTCGTTGTGACACTGACTCCAAGAACGATTGATACTCATTCCGGTGGCCATTCGGCAATTTCTCTGCTGGATAAAGCAAGTACAAGAAGATATCTCGAGGCCTACTTTAACAGCACAGCTCGAGAGTTCACTGTCTTCTTACATAAGCCAACGGTATTTGCGAATTGGGGAAAGGGGAGGCTTGATGCATCGTTGCTCAAGACTTTGACTGCACTGGGGTGGCAAGCGACCAATGCTCAGGCAGAACAGAATGATTTCGCTCGGGTTTCGCTGCAAGAAGTTCAAAATGCAGCTCTCAGGAGCATCGGACGAACCAGTATATCACAGCTTCAGGTTCTGGTTCTATTGACACAACATCATGTTCGAATAGGCAACAATGCTGATGCATGGAACCTACTTCCCTTAGCGGCTCGCATGGTCTTTACTTTACGTTTGAATTATGAACGAGAAGACCTCGATATGGTAGAGCGAGAGACTCGTCGACGGCTTGCTTGGGCTATTTATGAGCTGGACAGGTTTTTCTGCGGAGGTGTACAAGATCTGGCAGTATGTGTACCAGAGATGATGCACATTCGGCTGCCGTGCGACGAACAGAGCTTTCAACGGGGTATTGATTCACGAGCTGGGTTTTTGACAGAAAATGGAGTTCAGGATGGAATGGACATACATGCATTTCTTCCAAAACTACTGGCAACCCGTGACCGAATTCTCAGGTCAGGCCTCCATCTTGGCTCTCGGCATTCTTTATATCTACTAATAGAAGAATTAGGTACACCAAAAGAATCAGAAAGGAAGGTATAAGCCCGTCTGCCAGTTATCTTGAGATGGAGTCTTTACAAGCAGAATTAGACCACTTCGAACAGAATCTTCCAGCGGATCTCAAGTTGAACCCCGAAAGGCTGACTCTTATGGTGCACTCTGACGATTCGGTCAAATATGTCGCTCTGTGGGTGCACTGGATGCAGTGTCACTGTGATTTGTATCGCTTTTGTGTACCGGGCATTCGAGAATCTCTAGCGAAGGAGGTGATGGCCCAGACATCGGCCGAATTCATTGCACACTGTCAGACACAGTGTCTGAGGATGGCTATTCAGCTCTGTGACTTCTGGGCGCAACTCTGGGATCTCGAACCAAGTGGGCGCGTCAGCGATCGTTTCATTCCGGTGTCAATCTATCAAGTCGCGCAAATATTGCGTCAATTACGACACCTTCTCCCGCAGGAAGGAGAGCATTGCGTTGCTCGCCTCCAACAAAAGCTTCGCTACGCACTCGCATTCGCAGAGCCCCTGCAAAGTATATTTTTAGCTTCCGAAAAGTGTTTAGTTGAAGCCGAGAAAGTCATCAGATCTCTGGGTGAAAACGCTAATGCCTACTCGACGCGTGCTTCGAGTGTCGACGACGAAATCACCCACGGCCATCTTGCGTCTCGATTTTCACTTGTGCAAAATCTGCTCACAAATTCGCATACAGTAGAGAACGAATCTCAAGTTCAATCTGTGATGGAACAACCTACTGCTGATTTATCTGGCGAAGCTGCTCATGATGTAGCGCATGTGATGATAGACATTGCGAGTACAGAGCAGGCCGAAATCAGACCACTGGATAATATGATGCCGTGGGACCCGTTCGACGTGCAAATGAACGACTATTATAACCCGGTACTGGGCGACTTTCTCTCTCCTCTGGGTTCGCAGCATGATTATCCAATCGACATTTGAGGGCTGCCTGTTTGTGTTCATACATATGTCTAATTATCGCCTTGCCCTTTCGGTATGACAGGAATCGCCAGGTTGGGATACGAGCCTCAGCAGCTATCGATTGCAGCAACAAGAACATTGAAATGATGTGTTACAAGTATATTCTTCGTCTCGTCTTCTCATGGGATTCTACTATGGCATTTGAGTTTTCCTAAACCAAATGAGAGATGCTGAGCCGTGATGTATGAAGTTTCGCAAACACTGAGATATGCCATTGCTGCAACCTCTCTCGCTGCGTTGTTACCGGGATGGGGGCTGTGCAACGCATCTAGCGGGTCTTTTGTGACAATTATTTCGTCTAGAGCGCAAATAAGTGAACATATAACACAATCGAGGAAGGCGAATATAATTTGAGGATATTTCCTCTCGCATGCCTCGGGAAAACTACAATCCAGATGATGTGCCGGCACCATGGGTGTTACAGATATGATGGGGTAAACCCTAGTACAGTACCAAGATACTACTTGCTGTTTGAGATGAGAGACATGTTGTATGCGTGTTTCTGACGAAGACATTGCGATTTCGTCGGCTATTAAAGAAGAGAATTGCCGTAGGAATCCCGTGAGCTGACGACGTAAATACATGCCGGTGTTAGTAGACTCGTAATGTTCTATGTTTGCGCACAGATGATTTTGATCTGCCTCGTTCTCGTTATCAGGAAAAGTTTGAGTATTCTCCTCAAGATCTTGTGCGATCTGAAGGCACTGTAAGAGTCCTGGTCAATTAAAATTAATGGATCTAGGGCGCACCTACAAATGGAGCACGAAGTAGCTCAAGCATTGCACGTTCGAAACCCGACTGAAGTATTATCGGATCAACTCTCTGCATCAAAACTTTCGTGCCTCTAAGCAAAGAGCCGTATCTCTGAGAATTCGGATAACCCAACAATAACTAAGGCCTCGTCATTATACAGGCTTTACAAAAGACTAAAAGCTTGAAAGAGTTTTTCAAGTAATCCACGAACCTCACAATATTGGATCACGATAGATGCGCATATCGTCTCACTGTTCGTTTGGGAAGCAGAATCATCGATGATCCCACGAAGGGTACCCAGTCCCTTGCCGTAAGCTTTGAGTGTACTTTTCTGAGCATGGCCGACTCGTGAGAAGTCGCAGTATGCATGCCAAAGGCAGTATACCGCGGCATCTAACGCTTTATTTACACCAAGTCTACAAGGGACAAATGGGAAAAAAGTGCCGATTGCCTGGGGTGAAAGGTTATTGTTGCAGTTGCTGTCCGTGAGAATGTACGTGAGCATGCTTCCTAAGCGCTCCGAACGAACCGGTCGAGGTCGGCGGATAAGCGGAAATGCGAAAATGTGACTCTTTATAGACTCCAGCTCTGAATCATTGGTGTCTACATCAAATGCGTATCTTCTTGAAGCGAAGATACGATCAAGATGAGAATTTTCGTCTACAAATCGAAAGGACCTGGTATAACCGGGGCAAGACCATTTACCATTAACGCATGCGAGACAATAGGGTATCTCCTCTCCGCACTAGATGTATAGGCTATGAGCATCACGAGCGGATAAATTTCATCGAGCAAGCTTACCTTTATCTTCCTCTGTCGACATATTTTGCAACCCGTGCTGCGGCGTGTGCCGCCCATCCCGAACGCTTTTAGGGAACTTCAGCACACAGTCTTTCAATCAAGTGAAGGATAAGACCTGGCAACGATCGTCATTGGCTTGATCAAGGAGGTGTTTTCTCTGCTTCGACTTTCTGGTTTCGGTGACAAATGTCCCTCTCAAAAGATGATTCCCGACTCTCCCACCCAAGGAACTTTGAACTAGATGGGACTAACTCGGTTGGGTTAAGTCGATGTTAGCAGATTTTGTGGAGCCAACAAACTTGGGTTCTAATTGGTGGTATCGCAATATAGAACCATAGTCGTGCATAGACACTCACCTAGACCTCGATCGAGGACGCAGAAACCTAAGAGATGATATATGGGGAATATGATTATGATTTAATGCGGATGACAAATTGAAGAAGAATAATCGCTTTAAACCACAGACTAAAACGCGCAGATGTACTTCACTTACAAGTTTTAAAGATCGTTCCCGTCCACTCTTCCCGTGACAGACTTGAAAGGGGGTTATGCCTATACCGTAAAACACTCTAAGAAAATTTTGATTTGCAGTTGATAACTAATCCATCAGCATTTTCGTTTTGTCGATATATTTATTCTTATTTCATTTTTTCCTCTTTACAAAATCAGAGACAATGACTTCCATGAATCCGCATACGTCGCTCAAGGTCGGCATCGTAATCGGTAGCCAACGTGTTATTCGCTCTTGTCCCCAAGTGGCTCAATTTGTACTCGACATACTCAGGTCGTCTTTCGACAAGAAGCATACTCCTAGCCTTCAAATCGATTTCTCACTTCTCGACATAGCCGATTTCGAGCTACCTCTTGCTGATATCCCCAACCTCCCCTCTCATATGAAAGAGGCCGACCTGCCGGGATCTTATGAGAGCAAAAGTACACAAGCTTGGTCCTCAGCTGTGGATTCTTGCGACGGATTTGTCTTCGTGACGCCGCAATACAATTGGGGCATGCCAGCTGCCCTTAAGAATGCACTGGATCACATTTTCCATGAATTTACTGGCAAGCCTGCTATGGTTATTGCTTACGGTGGGCAAGCCGGAACCTTGAGTGCCGCGCAGTTGATCACTGTTCTCAGCGGAATGTTCGTTCGAGTGTCAAAGAAACCTGTCTGTATGAAATTCACCGACAAGGACATGCTATTTCGGTCAATCAAGGGAGATGAGTTGGGTCTGAACGCTGCTAGCAATGATGGGACATGGGCAGATTACAAGAAGGGGATTGAGGAGAGATGGGACGAAGTGCTGAGTCTACTTGTGAAAGGGAGAGAGAAACCTACTATACGATCTCTTGGACTGAAGCAGCTGTGGGAAGACACAGTAGGTGACGCATACAATGTTGAGCTAAAGTTTGCTACAAAATAGGCATGGATAGCTTCATTCACCTGATTAATCTCTATACTGCGAGACCTAATTGCATATTATTCTGTCTAAATGTTTCTCGAAGCGTCTACCTCCAACGTGAAGATCAAGAGCTTTCCTGGAAGGCCTTGCGGTTAACCGGTGTCAGGGGCTCCCCGATGAACTCGCCCTGCTCACCAACGACGGCCAATATATTTTTCATAGCATTGAGTTCAAAGTTTATCCGTGTGTCAATGGCACCGCCGCCGACATGCGTCGTGAGGGTGACATTCTCCATTTGAGCTAGCTCATGCGAGACCTTAGGCTCGTGGTAGTGTACATCAAGACCGGCAGCAGCGAGCTTGCCGCTCTTGAGGGCGTCTATCAGTGCTGCCTCGTTGACGACTGGACCCCTTGCTGTGTTGATCAGTCGTGCACCCGTCTTCATGGCAGCGAACGCATCGGTATTGATAAGGTCTTGCGTGTGTGCATTCAGAGGTGTGTGCAGACTAACACAGTCTGCCACAGCCAATAGGTCATGCAGGTTTGAGTAGAAAGTCGCACCTAGTTCTTTCTCGACATTTTCAGGGGAGCGGACGACATCGAAATAATGTATCTCCATGCCCAGTGCTGTTCGCGCCTTATAGGCTAGCTTCTTGCTAATATTACCAAGACCGATGATGCCAAGAATATGCCCGCGCGGGTTTTTGGATATAGGCGCTATGCCTTTATGTGCTTCATTGAATTTATATGGATCACACGTACGAGCCGCGAGTTGCGACCGAGTGAAGTTTCTGAACACGGACAAGATCATGTAGAGCCCTGTATCCGAGACAGCTTCATCGCTGGCTCCGGCGCCATTGGCATACCATATCTTCCGCCGCCCAAGGCCGTCAACATCGGCCCAGTTGAAGCCCGCGCCGGCTGACGCAAAAATCCTTACGGATGAAGGTAAGAGAGATATAAGTTCTTCGTCCCATTGACCCATCTCGCCACCTGTTTGGAAGTGTGGGCGATAAATAGCGGAGAAATTTCCATATCTGTGGCAAGAGATGTCGTGAGTCTTTGCTTGATTTGAAAGTACTCTGGCATGCTTACTTATTTGTCCTGAGAGCCTCAATGAAAGAGGCTCGGTCAGTGGTGTCGCTTCTTATGACTTGAAACCGTTCACAGAATGTCTCATTGTAGAAGTCATGGTTGTATTTGATTGGTTCTCCGATGTGGAGGACGATTGGCTTATCAGGCATGACGATTGATCAGGCGTGATATTTAGCAGGTACCTTGAGACCGCAAGAGAGTCAGAGATTATTAAGAAGACAGGGTATTCATTCATTAGAGCCGAGGACAAGCTTGATTGCTTGGGCTGTCTCGATGAATAGAAAGAAAAGATTGCGGATTCTCCTCCGTGAAGACCACCCAAATGTCAAAAGCGTCACCAAAAGAGCTGGTGTTTTGAGCTGTGTTTCTACTCACTTGAGGCTAGTTGTGCTCACAATGTGGATAGATTGAACTATAGCTAGAAACAAGATTAGGTAGGTGTGCATAAAGATAGGAGGAACTTGCCGAGGCCGGGATGCATGGAGGTTGTGGGGGTGCCTCATTGTGGAGAAGTCAAGTAACCTAGCTATGCGGGGTGACAAGCCTTGACCAACCGTGGAGTTGTCCTTGGTGCATCGGTGAGAAGTCCGATGGAAGCAGAGATCCGGAAAGAGTGTCAGTTGGGGTAATGTCATGGACACTAAAGTGAATGCCAATAGTGGTGCATCAGTAGTTATGGATCCAGCTTCACTTGCCGGAGGTCAGCAAGCTAGTTTGCCCAATGAAAGTCCAGCGAAAGATACACCCAAGCATTTGACATGATACGTCGATGGATTTCCAAGCTCATTGGTCTAACGAAATCCACGACTTCCAGAACGCTACAAACTGTTGTCCAAATAGAAGACATCATGTCATCACAAAACCCAAAGAGCGTCTCGCTTGAAGAACTCAGCAGACACAACGAAAAACACGACTGCTGGGTTGCTGTGCATAACAAAGTTTGGGATGTGACTGAGTTTCTAGATGAGCATCCAGGTGGTGCAGAGAGTACTACAGTCCTTGCCCAATCTTCTAGATCTACTGGCTAACTACATGCCTTTCGAATTCTCTAGTCATTTTGAGCTGTGCAGGAGCCAACGCGACTGAGGAGTTCGACAAAGTCCATGCACCAGGAATGTTCGAGGAAAACCTTTCCATTGATACATTCAAAGGAGTATTGGCACGGGCAAGCAGTGATACGGCAGCGAAGGGAACAATAAGTGAAGCTAAGGAAAGGAAAGAAGAGGTTCAAAAGTCTTCAGACCCAAACCGGCCACAATTGCACGCGATTATAAGTGCCGCCGACTTTGAGGATATTGCCAAAACTCAGGTTTCTCCCAAGACATGGGCATTCTACTCGTCTGCAGCCACAGACCTTGTCACGCATCGACAGAACAAGGACTTCTTGAGACGAATTATGATCCAGCCGCGTATCCTCCGAGATGTGAGGCACGTCGATATTAGTAGAAAAATACTCGGGTGTGAGAGCCAAACACCTTTCTTCATCAGTCCGGCAGCCATGGCTCGGTTGGTCCACCCTGATGGAGAACTGAGCCTGGCTAAAGGCGCAGCAGCGGAAGGGATTATACAATGTGTAGGTAGTTGTGCTACGCTCAAAAGTGCCTTTCGAGTTTTCTTTTTTTTTGGTTGACCAGACCTGTTGTACCAGATTTCAAACAACGCTTCTTATCCTCTTGGCACAATAGTCCAATCCGGAGAAACAGGACAGCCTTTCTTTTTCCAACTATACGTCAATTCTGACCGGAAGAAGACAACTGAACTTCTGCTAAAAGCCAAAGGGCTTGGAATCAAGGCTATATTTGTTACGGTAGACGCACCTGTTCCGGGAAAGCGCGAGGCAGATGAGCGCATTGCTGCTGGCAATGTGCAATCTGCTATTAGTGGCGCTCAAGCAACGAATGACAAAAAGGGTGGCGGTCTTGGCAGGTTGATGGCACAATATATCGATAAATCCCTGACTTGGGCCGATATATCATGGATCAAAGAGATCTCAGGGCTTCCTGTAGTTCTCAAGGGGGTTCAAAATGTGGAGGATGCAAAGATGGCGGTACAGTACGGAGCGGATGGCATTTTTCTCAGCAATCATGGAGGAAGATCCTTGGACACGTACGAGTTCCTACAAGCCCTGACATTACCAAAGTCAAGAATACTCGAAGCTAATATCCCTTTATTAGTTCTCAACCCGCTATCTTGAATCTTCTCGAACTTAGGATGAAGTGTCCTGAGATCTTTTCACGCCTTGAAGTTTATGTCGATGGAGGGTTTGAGAGGGGCACAGATATCTTAAAGGCTATCGCACTAGGCGCAACAGCCGTAGGGCTGGGAAGACCATATTTGTACTCACTTGTTTACGGGCAGGAGGGTGTGCAGCATTTGACGCAAAGTAAGCCAACTACCTTTGTTTTTCAGGGCATCGTCTCTCCCTCATATAACTCTAAATCTCTAGTTTGCTAATACCATGAAAGTTTTGAAAGACGAACTAGAAGTCTCGATGAGGATTTGCGGTCTCAATACTTTAGACCAGGCAACTCCCGATTTGCTAAATACTGCAGACATAGACTATTTGGTCAGAAAGAATGGGTTATTCGCGGACTTAGCCTCGAAACAACCGCAAGCAAGATTATAGATTAGGCTTTTGGGGCAATGACATCAGAAATACATTGATATATTCATTTACAAAAATCCTCATCAAGTTAAGGTTTTTTATCAGTTTCACTTGCGTACTTGGAGTCTCAGCGGCATTCCACGGCTGGATATATGGTCATTGCTTTGTCTTTAGATAGATTTGAGACTTTATTACGCAAATGATTAAACTCTTTTACATCCCTTCGACATTTCTTGGGCGATAGCCAGCTTCCAGGAACTTCAGCTCCTCGTCGCTCAACCTCACTTTTATTGCTTGCACAGTTTCTTCGACACGTTTTTCACTGTTGAGGCCAACAATAGGCCAGCAGCCCTTGTGCAGCACCCACGCCGTCGCCACCAGCGGCATTGCCAAACTCTTATCCTTCGCGACCTTTTGCACTGCATCAACAATTTCCAAGTTGGCGTCAGCGAACCAGGCTGCAGTCTTGGCATCTGTTTGCTGGCGTAAAGAATTCCCGCTCTTGTCGTTGCCGCTCTCTGCTATCCTCGATTTCGCAAGCATACCACGGGCGAGTGGACTCCAGGGTATGACTCCAACACCCGTGGCTTGGCAAAATGGTATCATTTCGCGCTCCTCCTCGCGATATAGCAAGTTGTAGAAGGGCTGCATGCTTACGAATGTTGTCCAACCGTGTAGCTGTGCCGTATATTGAAGGCGGGCGAACTCCCAGGTATACATACTTGAGGCGCCTAGATAGCGTACTTTGCCGCTCATGACAACCTCATGTAATGCCCGCATAATCTCCTCTGGTGTCGTCTCGCGGTCCAGTCGGTGAATTTGGAGTACATCTAGAAGGGGGACCGTGAATTAGTAAATTTAGAGTGAATAATTAATGGTAAGTTACGAACCGATGTAGTCTGTATCGAGGCGCTTGAGACAATTGTCCACGGCATCAAAAACATGCTTCCTGCTTAATCCCATTTGATTCACCAGGGGACCGTCATTGACAGATGCGGGGCGAGAATCATCATCCATAACCGGATTAAAGATTTTTGTCATGATGACCACCTTGCTCCTTGGGATATTGAACTTCTTGATGGCCTTGCCAACAATGACTTCGGACTGGCCATTGGAATATGTGTCTGCCGTATCCTGTTTCGAGCATTATTATCACCGTGGGTAGCTGTTGGTCTAGTGAGTACTAATACTTACCCATGTATTGATACCAAGGTCGTAGGCTTTCTTGATAACCTTCAAACTCTCTTCCTCGTCCAGCACCCAGGGTGAACCATGCCACTTACTAGACCCAAAAGTCATGCATCCAAGAATGATCTTGGAGACCTTCAGTCCACTGGTCCCGAGGCTATAGTCCAACTTCAAGTTAGATGAATTGAGACCCCTTAACATATTACGATTCTATTGACAACGTACCGCGTGTATTCCATGGCCGCCAAATAGCTCTTACCAGATGTGGTTGATGCACAAATCCGGCAATTAATTCAGAAGCTGACCTTCTATAGGTTAATCTGTGTCTTGATCTTTTAGGGCCTAAGATCATAGGACATAAGCTATGCGAGTAGACTTCCGTTGCCACCCTGTTTCCGAGCAAATAACAGATGCTGAATAGCGATGGAGTCGGAAATGTCCCCTTCAAACTCCGGGTTGCCCCCCATGTTAGTTGGAAACATAATGGTGACGATCGAAGTGGGGGAGTAGCTTCGGAGTTCTCGCCGAGCCTGTGCCCGGGGTCCGCAATTGGACTTCTCTCCCTGCGGCGGCCTCCCCCTACCAACTAACATGCCGATCAACGTGCGGCTTACAAGGGAAAGAGCATGAAGTGCACTATTTGCAAGGTGCATCTGATAGAACAGGTCGCAGTGCCTTCAAGGGGCGCAAAGCACTATTAGTGTATGGGCCCGATATGTCCCTACTGTAGTAAAAATGTTACTGGAAATAAATCACTATAGTTCTTGTCCGAGCCCAGCTGGCCTGGATTTCTGTAGCGAGACTTGTTAAACCCTCATTTTATTCCTGCTACCATGGGATCACTTGGAGAATACGTCACATCACAAGATGAGCATATCCTTATCACCGGCGCTGCCGGTTTCATCGGCCAAGAGTTGATGACCTCCTTTCTTCTTTCTTCTTCAACTCTACGTCTAACTATCACGGACGTGGCTCAGCCCCCTATTCCGGCCTCATGTTCAGCTCACTCGGCCCGTGTAACAGCAATCAAGAGTGACCTCACTGCCCCGAGCGCCGTCAAGTCTCTATTCACTCCTCGCTTTTCGGCGGTCTACCTGCTTCATGGTCTCATGTCTGGCGGTGCCGAGGCCAACCTCGAGTTGGGCTGGCGCGTCAACTTTGAGAGCCATCGCATCATCCTCGACTACCTGCGTTGTCAACATCCAGGTACCATCGTTGTGTTTCCTAGTAGCTTAGCTGTTTACGGGCCCCCAGCGGCCATGGGAGCTGTGACCAGCGAGTTGACCTGCCCTCAACCACAGTCGAGCTACGGCGCTCAGAAGCTCATGACGGAGACCTATCTCAACGACATGTCACGACGTGGGCTGCTCGATGGCCGCATAGTGCGCCTGCCTACCGTCATTGTCCGACCCGGACTCCCTTCTGCCGCCGCGAGCTCATTCGCGAGCGGCATAGTGAGAGAGCCATTACAAGGAGTGCCAGCTGTGCTACCCGTAGCGCCGAGCCTGGAGATGTGGGTGTGCAGCCCGCAAACAGTGGTACGCAATTTGATACTGGTGAAGGATGTTCCGGGGGACAGGTTTGGTCTAAGCAGAGTGGTGAATCTCCCAGGCGTCACAGTCACAGTGCAGGATATTTTAGACGCTCTGCGAACTGTTGGAGGGGATAAGGCTTTAAATCTTGTAGAGGAGAAGCGAGATGCGAAAGTGGAGGCTATTGTAAATAGCTGGCCGGCAAGATTTGACATTGGTCGCGCTACAGGATTGGGTATGGTTAGTGATGTCTCCGTCTTGGAGACCGTCGGAGCATTTGCTGCAAACCTGAGGAGTTAGTTGATCAATAGACGTAAACATGTACTTGACTTATAGATTATTGCTATACTATTGTCTGAAATCGTGGTTCGTGGGGCTCAATCCAAACGAGTCGTTGCCAAAAGACATGAGATGCAATACGTCCATAGACATATCATAGTTGAGCAGAAAACTTGGGTCGAGATTCGCAATATTTCCATCGTTCGTTGCGAAGTTCCCGAAGTCAGCCTGTTGGACTGGGAACTGTGGCGCGACGGAGTAAGCAGCCTGTGTCGCAGTGACCTGGGCCGGTACCGCTACGTTGCGTAGTGTTTCGGCAATCTTCTCCAAGCCGTTCGCCATCAGATGTACAAGATGCCATTTACCGACTGGTGTTGATCGATATAAGACTATCAATCTGGACATCAGATCGAGGACGGTGGGTCTTTCGACTATGCTATCGCCATGAATCATGCTGGATTTGGCGAGGAACATGCAAGCGAAAGCAGTCATTGAGTGAAGATAGGATGGCATTCCCACTAGAGAAGCTCGCATATCTAGATCCGTGCAAAGGAAGTCAATAATGGATGTAGCAGCTGTTATTGCGGCTGTGGCTGCGCCGATCAAGTATTGGGGTATCGAAGAGTTGCGTAGACCGCGAAAGACATGCGAATAGAGATGAAGTCTGGCGAAGTGGTAATGGAGAACGATTCCCTTGCGCGGAAAGCCGCCTATTTTATCGTGGTGTTCTAAAGTCGAAGTTAGTTCAAAGCACTCACAAACTGGCCGGGCGAGTCTCGGTTGGCAAGATCAGAACTAAAGGGGCAGCCAGTATGTACCTTGCAAAGTGACCGACCAATGCGCAACCCACTGATCGAGCTGGCGTGAAAAGTTGTTGATCTGATTGAGATACACCTTTGGAATAACCTCGCCAGTGTCAGGACCAAAAAGCTCACGGATGTTGTGTACAATAGTGAGCAGCACAACCTGGCTGATTAGACGAGCATCAGTGTCGGTAGCAAGAGGGGAAGACATGAATCCTTCCCAGCCTAAGATAGCATTGTCCTCCGGTAGGACACACTGGCGGCCATAGAGTGTAGAAAGATGCTGGTCGCAGATGTATAGCAGATACCACAATCGAACACAATCGGCCGCTTCCTGGCTGCTCTCTGTGATAAGCTTCTGGTATTGGTTCGCTAGGCTAAGTTCCACTGCGCGACGAACAGCGTAGCCGGAGACCATCCAGGAAATATCGCTCAGCCAGTACGATGCCACACACATGGCGCGGATATGGTCGCGATCTATGCGACGATCAAATATTGACGCCGACATAAGCCGCCGGAATTCTCGAATGCAAGTGCCGTAGAACGATGAGCTTTGCAAATCATGTAAAGCAGCTACAGTCAAAATAGCAGCAGAAAGTATGCGGCTGGCGCGGCGCATCGCATCAAGAGTCGGATAGACTCCGCCAACTTGGTAAAAGTAATGATCGAGGCGGTTCATGTACAGTTGGAAAAGGCGCTCGGCCTCGTGGAGCGGCAGAGCTCCATTGGATATGAAGTCGTCTATTGAATTTCGACTCGTATCTGGTTCCGTTCTGGCCTCGTTCGCCTCTGGAGATCGCAAGGCACTGAGCTTCGTTAGGTGATACACTGAATGAATAGGCACCTTGGGCAGGTCATCATCATCCTCTGGTCCAATCCTCGGCGAGTTGTCGCATGAAGGACCAACGTCTTCTAGTTGCTGGAGATCGCCTGGCTCATCAGAAATTGGTGTTGTCATAGTCTGCCGGGCGCTTTGGAGCTGAGCAATTGGTGGAAGGTTCAAAGATCTCAATATCGTTTGGACGCTATTATGGACTGTCTCTAGATCTTGTATCAGAGCATCAGTTGGACTAGACATGTAACAATGGTCATCAGTACTGTAGATGGCAAAAGAAGAGGGGCAAAGGTGCTCACGGTAGCCTCTCACTAATTAATGCTTGAAGACTCTTATTGAGCACACAGCAGAGTCCTTTTTCTTCGCATCGGCGACAAGGCGGGCCTCTATCGTCCATGATGCATTTGATCTGAGGTTCCGTGTTAGTCTCCTTCGCACAGACAATGCTCAATTTCTTAGCAGCCTACCTTTTGTTTCCTGCAGGCAGCGCAGGCCTTCACTCGCCGAGATATTGCAGGGACACGCTGCTGGCCATTATCATGACCGTCTAGTCCTATTGGCATGTTCTGAGCACTATCTCCTAGCACGAAACTGTCATTTCTCCTTTGCAGATGATGTGTTGAACCATCTGTTGCACTTAGATGATGGCCGTCAGTAGAAGCAGCCTCGGCTCCTTCTCCAACGCTTGCTTCAGCCCATGTGCGTTTGGCCATCATATCTCGAGGCCAGAAATAAGATCAATGAGAAAAGAAGAGGAAAAGAGAAGTTGGAGAACGAAAGGATGGTTTGCGGGGGAGAAATGGATCGTCAGAGACTAACACAGACCTTGCAAGCATGTGCAGGCACTGGGTGACCCCTCAACCACTAAATGCCTTCCCATATTTCAGCGGGTCAAGAGCCTGAACACCGTGGTCCAGGTCAGCATTCGTGGGCAACGGTGCGGAGGCGATGCGCGGAGACATGCCGACACTTCACACTAAGCAACGGTGAATGCCGCTGGTGGATCTTATTTTGGAGCCGCCTTCTTTAGGAGAAACAGGCAACTTGGAATCCGCAGTTTGGTTTGCTATCTGGCTACACTATGACTACTTTCCCCTCATCTACCGTCACTAATTGCACACACTCTTGCTGTTAGTGGCCTGTAAGTCTTGTTTGATGCTCGGAGCCACTTGATGATCATGGGACTACTGGCAGCTGTCCTCCCGCGATCTCATTTGATTCTCTCAGAAGAGCCTTCTCGAAATATTCAGTGGGGTAAAGAAGGCTAGGCTTTGTTCTCGGCGTGAACAACCGATGCGTCCCTTTTAGCTGCCACAGCCTCTTCATCATCTGCTTGCATCTTCGCTGCAAGCATGTCCTCAGTACCATGGCGAACTTTTTCTTCCTCCGTCGGGTAAGCATGGCGCCACATTGTCCAGATTGAGTTCTGGAACAGGTCATCTGTGGACTCGATACTGCGTCCCTTGAATTCCGGCATGCAGAAGTAAACAAAGACAACCCCAATGTAGGTGAGCACGGCGTATAGAAGGAAAGTTCCCCAGCCCATGTTTGTCATCATTGATGGCGTCGCCTTTGTGATCGCGTAGTCAACGATCCAGTTGAGAAAGAAGCAGAAGGACATCGAGAAAGAGCGAATCCGTGCCGGGAAGATCTCGGCCGCAACGACGTAAGGCGCCACAGACCAGCCAAATGACCAACCGAAGGCATAGATGTAAATCCTAGTAACTGTTAAGTGAACATGGCCATTGAGAATGATGTCTAGCTTCAAAACTCACCAGATGATAGCAACTATTCCACCGGCTTCCGTGCCATGTGCAGCTGAAGGGTGCCCAAAGCGGATGTACAGGGCAATATAAAGCATCGACGTGGCTTGGAGGAAGGCTCCCACGAGCAATGGCTTTCTTCGTCCAACGCGATCAATGATGACAGCGACATAGAGAATGGTGAAAACCAATTTGACAAGCCCGTAGACGCCCGTGGTTAGGAGTGTTGTAGAACCGCCTTTGACACCAACCATCTCAAAGATCTCTGGAGCAAAATAGTTCAGACTGTCTGTACCGGTGAACTTATGGAATAAGAAAAGCATGGACGCCAGGAAAAATCGACGGCTGTTGCTTCGAATGAAAACGATATCTTTGATCACTTGAATATAGTTATGTCCTATGGTAAAGTGAGCATGAAGCTGAGCGATAAGACAATAGTCTTATGAAGCCATCACATACCTGCAGCAATCTCCTGTTCAGCGTCAACCTGGGCGCAGACCTCCATATACTCTTGGGCTACGTATGGGTGGTCTGCTGGTAGATTTCGTAGTTTGCAGAGATTCTTAAGTCCCCGTTCCCTCTTATTCTGAGCAATTAAGGCTCTTGGGGTATCGATAACAACTATTTCACGGTCAATACGCTGAAAATACTATCGTAACTGAAAACTCAGGATATCGAGCGAAAACCTACAAAACATCATGAGAAACATAAAACCACCCGGAATCAATTGAATGCCGAGGGCAAGTTTCCATTGCAGATCGCTAGAGTGATGCCATAAGCTGACCCCGTAGTTCGTCCAAAAAGCTAAGCTCAGAGCTAGGATGATGAAGAAGTTGTACATTGTTGTCAAGGATCCACGAATCGACTTTGGCGAGTTTTCTGCGAGATATTGTGGTGAGAGCATAGACATGCCTCCAATGGCGATACCCGCAAGCAATCGACCGGCGTAGAAAACTCCCAGATTGGCAATCTCCTGCATCGTACAGCCGACAATAAAGAGAAAACCAAATATAAGAAGTGATTTCTTCCGGCCGAGAAAGTCTGCGCATGGTGCAGCCAACAAAGCACCGGCAGAACCACCGGCAGCCACTATTCAGAAGTCAGATCTTGTTCAAGATGATATAGACGGGTTGTTGTGTTTGTAGACGTACTCATGGCCGCAATATCGCCCTCTAAAAGCACATACATGTCAGTTTCGTATTTACTCTCTGCTTTGCAGGTGACTTACCACGTCGATCTGCTTCATGCACACTCAATTTATCCAAGCCAAATGCATGCCGGAAACTTGGAAGAGTCAATACACCACCAATATTTCCCTGATCGAAACCATAGGAACAACCAGCAAAGGCAACCGTGATAGCAAGATAGAATAGTTTGGGATTGAAAATCTCCTTGGGGTCAGTTCTCCACTCAGGAGATGCCCAGATTGAAGTGCCACCACCCATTTTGAAAGAGACTATTCGAAGAAACACGATGTGCAAGGTAACTCCGTGATAGAAAACGGGTGTATAGAGAATCTGGTGTACTGTGAGATTTGAAAGACAGGAGACCATGCACAGACTTTCTATTGACTATATACTGCAATTCCGTTCTCAATCACACACTATGCACTCCTCCCTTGCCCGGTTAGTGAAGATCCCCGGGTCAGGTTGTACCGGATGTAGAAGAGAGCGGTGGCATCCTAACAACAGCCAGGGCGGCTGTGAGGTAACTGTCCAACCCGAATGAAGGTAATGCAGCACTTCGTTCGCCCCGCAATGTCCTTCCCCCATGACCTAGGCTTCTCCGCAAAAACTTCCCCGGCCAGATCCACTCCCTCCCCCAGTCTGGTAAACAACTGAAAGGCAAGGAATACGAACGCTAAACTCGAGCTAGGTGAAGGTCCAACAAAAGCGTCAGCACGACACCGGCGAGAAGTCCGTAGCGGTTGCAGATCGCAACCCGGCTCCACGCCACACAGTTGTGATACCGGAGCGGAGCGATTACCGGTTGACCAAGGTGCATGATAGTCGTGAACTCCCGTCACGAAGCTCCACAAGGCGCACATCTATGCGGCCTCTCATGACTCGTTAGAATATTACAGGTGTGATTTAAATTGTCTTTAACTCTAGTCGACGCATAAGAACAGTAGAGACTATAGTTTAGTGCAAGCAATCAGATGTCACTTACAACTGAGACCACCGCCTTTACTACTGCCACCACCATGACTAGTTCAACTTTGGGCGCTCAGGTCACTGTTGAGGAGAATCTTCCAGCAACCACAGTCCAATGCCACGCGTCCAATCTCCTTCGATTACCAGACGGGACACTCTTGTGCGCGTGGTTCGGTGGTACTCAGGAAGGGACATCAGATATCTCCATCTACCTCACCCGGCAAGAGCCCGGCTCAGCTAGTTGGTCTAAGCCCGTACGCGTCTCGTCAGACCCCGGTCGAAGCGAACAAAATCCTGTACTCTTCCGGGATCCCGCTACTGGCCGTCTGTGGCTTTTCCATACCGCACAGCCAGTCGGTAATCAAGATCAATGTGAAATTATTGCACGAACATCCGAGGACGGCCATTCTTGGACTGAACCTTTCTCTCCTTTTCCTAATAAGCGAGGCATTCTGGTCAGGCAACCAGTGATAGTTCAACCCGATGGCACTTGGCTTCTCCCTGTATTCTACTGTCGCGCTCCACCGGGGTTCCGTTGGAATGGTAATGATGATGCATCTGCCGTCATGTATACCAGAGACAGTGGAAAGACCTGGAAAGAACGCGAGGTACCGGGCTCTTTAGGCCTTGTGCATATGAATATTATTCCGCTGCATCCTATAAAAGGAGAATATGTGGCGTTATTTCGAAGCCGATGGGCAGATAACATCTACGTGTCAACCTCACAAGACGGCCTCTCGTGGGTAGAGCCGACTAAGACCACGCTACCCAACCCCAATTCCGGCATCTGTGCTGCAGCACTGCCAAACGGCAGCATTGTTGTAGTTTTCAACAACTCCAGCGCAACTCCCGGCATGCCGCGAAGAAAAGGTCTGTACGACGACATCACTCCTGAAGATGACAAGAGGCCTGACCAAGCAGAGGTAGACGGGAAATCGGCTATCTGGGGGACTCCAAGAAAGGCACTTTCCGTCGGTATCTCCAAGGATAGCGGAAAGACTTGGCAATACAAGTTATTGGAAGATGGAGATGGGGCATGCATGACAAACAACTCTGCAGAAAAGACCAACCGAGAAATCAGCTATCCTAGCATTCTAGTTGGTGGCGACAATGGCCCGAACAGTGTTGACATTGCCTTTACTTTTCACAGGCAATGCATCAAGCATGTGCAAATAGCTGATGTGGAGGAGTTTGTCAAGTCATGATTGGTTGGTATAACTGGCTGGTTTATCAACTTAAAAACATATAGAAAGCCATTGGGATCGTAAAAGAGGTATGGCGACCTAAGGATTGTCAATGAAATGTAAAGATATTTTTTAAATTCATGGTCTTGAGTTATATCCTATGTATTATCTTCATTGTGATATTGATTCCTCCGATCTAAACACACTAACCAAGACTTCCTGAGCTATCAAATCCACTCGTCCTCGGTTCTACGAGCTTTCGATTTTCGTAACATGGAGACATGTCTTGAAAATTATTATACAAGATAAACAGCCACCCGCATTGGCATGTTGACACTTGTCTGACACAAAATAAATCCACAAAAATGTGTCCCATGTTCTCTAAAATCTTTGATGCTAGCTTTTGATACCTTAAACATATCTATCGTGATAATGGCATTAGCACTACTCACTATTTAGTACCATTTACTACCCCTTTCCGACCCGAAAGCCTGTTCTCATCTTCTTCTAAAACCCCTAGTGTTTCTACACTCCACTTCTTCATGTCTTCTTTGAGCTCTAGATACGGCTTTCTCATCACAAACAATTTATTGTTATCGAGTCCAATATGCTTGCCGATGAAGTACCACGCTCCATATTTCGTGCATGCAAGGGACTTCTTGCAAGCCCATTCCGCTGCGGCAACCTTGTCTTGAAGAGCCCTGGCTTCTTCTGTCTTTCCTTGAACAAAGAAGTCGTATACCCGGGACGTTGACTTCGGGAATATGTTGCCCATGCCAGTCACGCATCCAACACCGCCGGCGTGCAGCGTAGGCAGTAGGTAGTCACTGCTGCCACCGAACACAGAGAAGTATTCCGGCTCAAATTTTGCTGTCAGGCGGGTGAGCTTTCCGACATTGCCGCACGTTAATTTTGTTCCCACGATATTGGGGTGTGATGAGAGTGTAGATAGCTGATCGGAGTCGAGATCGATTCCTGATGTCACTCCGGGAAACTGTGTTCGTCAGTCTCCTCTTCCTGCGCAATGAGACGCAGCTGGACTCACATTATAGATCACAATCGGAATTGGACTGGCGTCTGCCACCTCCTGGTAATAACCGACCAGTGCCTCGCTGCTCAGGGCTTTCGACCAGTAGCTCGGTGGCAGGAGAAGCCCCCAGCCTGCTCCAGCTTCTGCTGCCTCTTTTGCAAATTGAATCGTCTCTGCGGTGCTCTGGGCCGAGATTCCGGCTACTATAGGGTAGTCGGCCAGACCCATGTCGGTAACAGCTTGTCGTGCATTCTTTACGATAGCCTTACGCTCCTCATGATTGAGGAGTGCCATCTCACCGTTCGTGCCAAGATAGACTAGTCCATGCATCCCGCTGCTAACTAAATATTGGCAATGCTTATACATTGCCTCTAAGTTGACCGGTTGTCGTGGCGCGTCATCGTAAAGCGTAATTACTGGCGTGTAGACGCCAGGGGGCAGGGGTTTCGCCTTGGGAGTTACGATCTTGGTGGTCATGGCTGTGGATTTGGATATTTGTCCTGGATGAAGAATCCTGATAGCACGTTGGCTTGGAAAGTTGTTCTCGTGGTGATTATTGATTTGATTATTCTCCCAAGAACGGAAAGCCGCCACGATACTCCAATTACGTCGTTTTTACTGTGATTACTCGGTACTGTAACCGCGAGATCGGCTCCTACTCAAAGAGGTGGCCCACAATCTCCGCAACCCCTCTCACCGGACTTCTCCCCGGACCAGCATACCCCAACACTAGTCCTGAAGATAGTCTGAGAGGAAGAGCTGTTGAAATGATTGCTCAAACGATGGTGAACCCTCAATTCTCGAACGGCAATTTGTAATTCACGCGTTTAGGAGCACTTACACCTAGCTAGCTCATGGCTCCGCTACAACGGCTGGACCCCCCGGATCTGACTTTATATACCGAAGGTTTGTCTTGATTAGCTGTTCAAAAGAAAACTGATTGTAGAGTCCGCCGAATTTTCTTGAATTGGTTAATGAATGTTTTTGATCGTTGGTTTAAAGTAGCTGTCAATTCCGAGTGTCACTTTCAAGTACCTCAACACTAGATCAGGCGTGGTCGTGATAGTATCATGAACGACAGCGAAAGGCCCAGAAAGGCAACATCGCCGGTATCAGCATGATGAGAGACGTAATTTCAATAGGGAGAGGTATATAGTCTGCTTGCGATCTCAAACATAATAACTCATCAACGTGCTCTCAATTGTTTATTTGTGGCCCCAGAAATCAATTATAATGATCTGACACCCCTGTCGAATAACCTATATATAGTGACAAGCTTGATTTGCGCTTGCCTCTTTGACAGATTACATCAGGCTTTTTGTAAAGACTTTTGCTCAGGCACAATACTGAGCAGGATCCCTTTCTCAATAGCCGTACGCACATTATTTATGGCCCAATCTTCCATCCTCGCTTGCGTCTCGATCGTCCATGTTCCCATGTGTGGCACCAAAAGCACACGCGGATTTTTCAACAAATCTTGATGCACGATAGGCTCATTCTCGTAAACATCAAGTCCTGCACTGTAGACCTTACCCGACTCAAGTGCTGTTACTAAAGCCGCTTCATCTAAGAGAGCACCACGAGCCGTGTTGATAATGACGACACCATCTTTCATCTTTCCGAACTCTGATGTCGATATAATGTGTCGCGTTTTAGGCTGGCACTCAAGTTAGTTTCCTCCAGGAAGCGACATGCTGCCACTTTTAGAATCCGAGGGGTCATACATTAAGCGGAAGATTCAAGCTCAAGACGTCACTCTCCGCTAGCAGCCGCTCAAAGGATGTGTGCTCAGCGCCGAGCTCCTTCTCCACCTTCTCCTCGAGTCGTGTTCGATTGTAGTATCGTATGCTCATGCCGAAAGCAAGAGCCTTACGCGCTAGATTCCGTCCAATGCCACCCATGCCTAAAATACCCAGGATCTTCCCTTGCGGATCATGGCCCAGGTTGGGTAGCTGTCCAGGCCGCCCCCGCCAGTTTCCTCCACGAAGGCTGGCTATGCTGATTGGTAAATTCCGCAAACAGCCTAGGATGAGAAACATCGCCAGATCTGCAGTCGCACCATCAACGGCGGTAGGCGTATTCGACACACAGATATTGCGCGCTGAGCACGCGGCAACATCTATTTGGTCATGACCGGCGCCATTGTGGCAGATAAATCTTAGCGACCGCGGAAGAGCAGCAACAAGCTCAGTGTCAAAATTGCCAGTGATTAGAGCGGAAGAGGGGTGACGATAGATAGCTAAGACACCTTCAAAAGCGCCAGATGTAGACTCCGCTATGAATTCGGCTCGGCTACGTGCTTTGGGTGTGACGACGTCGGCGATTTCAGCGAGACCTGACCAAGTGGTGTGAGCGCTGGGAAGCCAAGATTGTCAGCTGAAGTATCTTGATGAATGAAAAGCATCTTCAGTGGTGGTTGAGACTTCGTATGAGCGCGTCTGACAATAGAGCTACGATAAACATAATGAGAAATGAAATTTAAGAAGTGTAAACTGACTGCTGAATGACACCAAGCTGAAGCACTCTTGGCCTAGCCATTATGGAAGAGCAAAGCGGGAGGTCTAAAATGAGTAATGTTGGGAAAGTTTACGCTGATGAAGTTCTGTCTTGACTGTTGACGGTGTTTATATTTACAATATACTTAACTTTTTAACTTTCTGTATATCTGGGAGGGCTAAGCAGGTACAGCTGTCCTTTGAATACCAACTGGGGATAATTACAAAACTCTGGATAAGGCTGGCGCTGAAAAGTCAAATTGTCTAATTGTCGGATTTGACAATAACAGTCTAGCACCAAGCTTACAAGTGAGTCCAAAAATTTGTCACTGCACACATTGTCTCGACTACCGGTTTTGTCGCCGGAAACTTCCTAGCCGCTGGTGCAGCAGCTCTTGACAAGGGAGCATTAGCGTGTCTCCACCACGGCCCGTCAAGAAACTGGGAGCCGGGCGAGATATCCAACGGACTTGAGCCGCGGGACAAATTGCAAGATGCGAATGGATCCTTCGTAGCTACTCAATCCCGAACCGGCCCCACTCAGAACGGTGTTCTCGCCGACGCCGCACCTCACCGAAACCTGGGCCGGGATTCTTGCAATTGAAGCGAAGAAAGCTCGAAGTGTAAATTCTTAGTACTAACGCTGCTCAAGCTCTATCTATTTGCTCGATGGTCTAGGTTGACAAGGCTCTGCTAGAGGCAGCGCATCAACAACGCCAACAAGGTCGACAGTCAAGATTTCGAATACAGCTCACTCTCCAGTAGAATCTCCCGTTCTAGCACTAGGTGTTCTGAGACTGCGAACTGACTGCCGACTTCACGAAGATCATCGTCTGACCGGCATGGGCAATCATCAGATGGAGCCTGCGTATACTCGGTGCAAACTTGAATAGTGGATTCGGGGGTGTGAAGGTTCATCTGAGGGACTCCCATGACTGCTGTCCACGATCCCGTGTCGCATATTATTGACGAAGTTGTTTCAAAAAGTATTAGATCGAGATCACAAGCCATATTCTGTCTGATATTGTAGTTCTTAGCTCACGAAGCTGGCCAGTGCAACGAAGAGTCTCACCTAGAGCTGGTTGTCATTTGTTTCATATTAATACTAGAGGGCCAACGACCATTCGTGATGAGAGAAACAAAACCAATGGGGATAGAAACTTGAAGTTGAGATTGGTGAAGTGCATTGGATGATCTCTGCGACCTCGGTAGTGCCTTTGATCAGTTCAGTCCCCTCATATACTGCTAAAGTGACTCCTCATTTCGTCTTTTGATGGTTTTCTATGCATTATATTGCGCTTCTAATGATGCATTTGCATGCACTTCCTGTGGTCTCGAAACCCGTGTTCACCTTGTGCGAGTGCTTGCACATGAGGCGTTCCCGCCGTCAGAATTAGGTTTAGTCCGCATCTCAATGCGCATTCAAATTGAATGCCAAGCAACTGGAAAAAGAAAACAGTCACTAAGCCCCTTTAATGTACTTGTGTGGAATGCACACTCGGTCATGTTAGAAGCTGTTAGAGCATGTACCAGTGGCTTCTAATCATGGATCATCGCCCTTGTTCCTTATCATCGTTTCATGTCTGTAAGATTCCGTAATAAAGTGGCTGGGGAACCTTTCACTTACCGCTCACTTTGCTCGCTCAAGCAATCCGCCCTCGTTAAGCTCAGAGGGAACTGAGCTCTTATCTGAAGAACAAAAATGAATCACACGCGAGATTCCGAGCGCTTAATGGCTGTTCCCATTGTGGAACATGCTTCTGAAGATGACCTAGAGGAGGAGAACAGTTCTCTCTTTGCCTTCAAAGATAAAGGGCCTAATTGGAACAAACCATTCTGGACTAGAGACCCTACACAAGTGCCGAATAACTCGGCAAATCCTTCCGTGCATTCTTCAACAAGGGGGCCTGTTCCATCCTGTCCATCTCTCTGCTCGAAGACGACTTTCTCAGAAAGTCAAGACTGCCAGCATTCCGTCCCTTTGTACCAAGCATTACAGGTCCCATATTGTGCGGACTTGACCAAAAGCTCGTTGATTCCGACCACTGCGACTCTGAAGAGCTCAGCCAAAGACAGCGACTGCTTCTCCAATGACGGCATAACCTCGGTCAAAGCTAGAGAGGAAGATCCGGAAGCCGTCTTGATCAGACAAGTTGGACACTGTCTTGAGTATGTCGACGATTCTCGGAATCACTCGAGGAGACCATTGGAGAGCTCAGAGATGAGGTCCAAATTTGACCATCCCAACCCCCCTCAATCACCTGCTACCACGAGATTACACCCTGATATCAAGCTCGAAGAAATTGATGTACCGGAATCATACACATACGTGATCAGAAGCTCAAACAAATCCAACCCAGACGAGGAGGCAAGTGAAGCCAATCATGAGGACAGCGATTACTCCCTGCGTACGCCGGACACCATGATGTCAAGGCAGGGATCTCCGGACGAATCTCTGCCGCCTGATACGTCAACCAGAGTCTCTCATGGAAATATTCTCGAGGGATCCATGCTATCACAGGTAAGGATCTTGCGTTCACTCGCCTGGATTCTCGGAGGTTCGAAGCCCAATCGCATTCCAATCTCACTAGCTGGAACTGGCGGCTCAGATGCTAGCTCGGGAGACTCGAGTATCCACGGAGGGCTTGGCCACAGTGGCTCGTCTAGTGGAACTGGTTCACAAGAAACTGGGAGTAAGAGGGCTTCGGCGTCTAACGGCAATGACGGATTCGACGGAAATCACGACAGGAGCCAGAAGCGCCCCAGACGCACCGACTGGGCAGCCGAGCTACAGGCTTTGACTAGACCTATGAGATATGCCTGCCCGTTCCAGAAGCATGATTGGGCAAGTTCTCCTCGATGTGCGTTGCCTAGTGGTAAGAACCGCGAGGGAGGATTCGAGAATTTCCATCGAGTCAAGTACGTCCTCTATGGAGCAAATTTCAAATGCATCTCCCACTAATATGAAGACAATAGGAGCCATATTCTCCATCACGACCAAGCACGCCGGTGCAAGAGATGCTGGAAATTCTTCGAAACTGAAGAGAAAGCAGCACAGCATTCACTTGAGGCTCTCTGTTCGGTAGATTCAATTGACAATGCATGGATGACGGCAGAACAGAAACGGTCCTTCATGCAGTCAAGGTTCGAGGTAAATAACGAACAGAAATGGTACCAATTGTTCGAGGTCCTCTTCCCAGATGAACTGGATATAAACAGAATCCTTGGACGGCCTCTATTGAAGCCCTGTATGTTAGACTGTGTCCTAGGTCACCGCATGTGCTCTTAGAAAACTGACATCTTTAGACTACGAGCTACCATTTTCACAAGCGTCGCAGTACCACTCTGTCAGCTCAGCTACCACTGCTCAAGATGTCAGGCAGAGACCTATGCAATCTTTTCCATCAATAGAAGATGATAGGTATGCAACACGTCGCGCCCCCATATTATATTATCATGCTAATCCTATGCAACGTGTGAAGACGAAGTAATGTCCCAATGCTAAACTCTGAATTAAACGCCGACTCCGGGTTGTCTTTTGGAGATCAGCCCGCGATGATGCGACTGGGCATGGCCTCGGAATTGGGTCATTCAGCTCTACCTGTATTGCCAGTGCCGCTTGACCCAGCCGTCAACTTGGACGCCCAAGTCCCAGGCAGCCTAGGGCCTTCCTTCGACGACAGCACGAACTATCCCAACTCGTCTCTAGAGGAGCACATACATCTTTCTACCGTTTCTGCAAATCCTGGGCTCTTCAGGCAGACTACGTATTGTGATAGCAGCGCGATGGAACTCAAACTCAACAATCAGCAACTTCGAGCCGAGCTTGACCACGTGAGACGCCAGTGCTCAAACGCCCGTGTTCTTGTAGACCAGCTCAGCGAGCTTCAGGAAAATATGATTCTCATGGCGGTACCTTCTCCGCAAGAGCACGACAAGATCACGAGGAACCTCGGCTCCGCAATCAGAAACCTGAGAACTGCTTTAGGTGCAGGATAATATGCGATCGCGTGATCGCAAATTGGTGGTCACGGAAATGACTCACTAAGAGGAAGATATAGACATAATTATCAAGATGTGAAGTCCTGAGAGCATTTGCCCCCCTAGCTAGACGTTTCAAATGTCCGCTGCGCGAAGGATCACTAACCACACTCATTTCTATACGAGCAGGAAGACAAAACAGCGTCGAGAGAAAAAAAGGTTTCAAGCTCATTGCTGATTCCATCCGTCTTTTATGATGACTCTGGGTTCTTTAAAAAAGTTATAGCAAGGGGGAACACGCCCATTCCCCGTTCCAGTCCCTTTCGTTTCCTTTCGCGATGCTTGCTAGCTGGACAGCAACGTAGAACCCCTTTCGATGAGAAGAAACGCCAACTGTATGTCCACCATTCACCCAGCCGCCCTACCAACCAACCATCCATCCATCGGCTCCCTGGCATTTCCGCCCAGTTCCTTCCCTCAAGGACTTGTACAAGGTAGCCAGCATTAGCTGGGAGGTGATTTAGGTTTCCTTCTCTCGCCGGTATCCGTTTTTATCATCGCGATGCATGAGGTATTACATAAAAAAATGAGGAGGCTTCCCAGACACCGGCTTGTCAGACAGCGACATGAACACCACAAACAAGTAAAAAGAAAAAAAAACAAAAAAATTTGCCGCTTTCCCTCTGAACGCCGGTCGCTTGATTTAGGTAGGTTCATTCGTAATCAACAAGAGTGTCGCTTTCGTTGACTCAGGTCAGACTCGGCCTAAGAGTCCGCCAACTTCGCAAAATGCTTCGACCAAATCCATCCAACCATGTCGTCAGGATCGTCTTGGTTTTTGGCTAGCCATAGTTCGCCCTTCTCAGCGATCACATCGAAGATCTATGATAAAAGCACATTAGAAACTGACTCCAGATGAAGAAATATACACGGGAATTACCTCTCCAGCTTGGTACGTCAGATAAGGGTACCCAGCCTCGTGTTTGGTAGTTTCGATGTTAAATTCGAAGAGAGATGCAGCGAGCCAGAGCACGTTATATCCATTAGAAGGATTGCGTTCACGAGAAGATGCACGAGATGACCTTTGACTCTCCTCCGTAGCATCAGCCAAAGGCAGAGCTGAATGGAACAATCCCGAGAATCTTCGGCCTTCTGGCCCTGGAATAGGGGAGTTGTAGGCTGAATTCGGATCACGCGGGGCATTGACAGTGGGCTGTGTCGTAGAGTCAATACTGGGTCTTGGGGCGCCAGTTGAATCATAGCTACGCCCAGTGCTCGGACGCGCAGAACCTGGGGCTGCTGAACGGGCGCCAGCCGATAATTCTGGTGTGATTGGTGAAGAAGCACCACGAGCATGCCCATTGATTCCAGCGTAGTAGTCTCGATAATAGTATTGATGAGGAGATGGCAATGTTGCAGTCGGAGAAAGGGTGAATTGGCCACTGTTTCGTTTCGCAAAGTCTGGCGTTGGAAGTGTTGGGGCAACCTCACTGTTGACCGACAGGCCCCGTGTTCGGGTAGATAGATCAGACGGCCTAGATCTTGTCTTCGAGAGATCTCCATCCGTGGTAGACTGAGATGACCTGCCTTTGAGTGAAGGGTTGAGGATGCCGATACTAAGGATAGCCTCTTCCATGTCTTTGAAGTCTCGGTGGAAAGTATTCACAACATCCGACATCTCCGGAGTGTGAGCGCTACCAAGTACTACCTTGACTTTCTCTTTCCATATGGAATACCATTTGGCCTGAATGTTGACGAAATTTCCGAGGCAGATATTGCCAATCTTCTCAGTAAGAGCCGAAAGCTTTGGAAGTTCTTTCTTCAACGTCTCGTTCAATGCTTCATACTGCTCGACCAACTCGCTCAGGGATTTGTCGATTTTCTTGCCTCCTTTCTTGAGCTGAATATACTTCTCGTAGTCGAGACGGCGTTTGCTCCGTTTCTTCATTGCCAGTGAAGGATTGCCATAACAACGGATGACAAGTTCAAATGGCTCAATGACATGCTTCCGAACTTGAGAGAGCTGTGATTGTTAGAATGAAGCATGCGAGAAGAAATGCGTGGTAACTTACATGTTGTTCCAGTGCAACCTTCTCGATGTCTCTCATAGAGACATTGAACTGGACCCACTTACTCTCTATTTCAGGATACGGACCTGGCTGAAGCCTCATGACCAGTTCGATGGAAGAAAGGTACTGTAGAAATTCGTGTACATAGGCCGAGACCTGTCGAGTGTAGAACTCGACATCGCGAAGGACGACCTGTAGCCGCAGATAATCGTCGCCAAACTTCTCATGCAATTTGGAGTATTCGGGATCCTCCTCTGGCCGATTGCTAGAAGCCTGAAGCTTGTCAACCCTTCTGCCGAAGGCTTTGGCGAAACCAGCCTTAACATCAGACTCCTTGCGCTTCCTGCCAACGATTTGACCCACGAGCTCGAAGTTCTTCTTTGTCTTGTTGATCTCCAAGATCGCGTTTTCAAGGGTGACCCGCGCATTGACTAGAGCGTCCCGATCAGGATGATCAGCAGGGGTATACTGAAGAAGCTGACTGATGAGATTCGGGTATTTGGTAATTCGTTGCATGGGCTTAATCAGCAGTGAATCCAAGTTCCATGCTGCGGTGAGGTCCTTTGCGACTTCGTTGCATTCATTCAACCAGACCTTGACCGTTGGGTCTTCTTGGATCTGGATCAGTCGTTTGGCGGCATGATCACTGGTTCGCAAGAAGCCTTCATGAGCCGCCTTCATCTTATCAATGTTCTTTGAAAAACAAGGACCGATGGTAGACTGGCGGTCTTTGGTATCATCAGTATCAGCGCCAGACATCGACAGACCGGCGACAGAAACTGCCGTTGTGGATGAGGCCGCGGTTGAGGGGATCGTTGATACAACGGTCGACACTATTGAATTGATCGTTGTTGCATCAGATGACATCGTTGTCTCTTCTTTCAGCGCGGGAGACCGGCGTCCTTTAGGAACGTAGACGCTTGCAACCCCCTCTTTCAATTCTTGAAGGAATGCTGTGTGGAAAGTAATTATCTCATCTGTGTTCCTGAAGATGAGTTTGATGGTCTTGGTGTCCAACTTCGGGCACGCTTCAGCTGTGCCTTTATAAATCTCCTCGATGACGTTCATGTCTCTTACAAAGACAGCCTCCGTGTCAATCAGCTCTCTGATGACCATCTGGCGTTGAGTAAGCCGGTTCTTCTCTTTGTCAGTAGAAGCTGTCTTCGTCGGCAGCTCTCCGGTGGAAAGTGATCGACGCTCGCCATCGATGGGCGTCAATCCTGGAGTTACGCCTTCGATGTCGAGTGACACCTGGTCTGCTGAATGCGGAGTAGATAATGCATGTGCAAAGTCCTCACTTTCTCGTCTAGAAGCAGCGAACGTGAACGAGCTTCGGTCTTCCCGATGGAGTGAGCTGCTTGGCCGTGCTTCATCGTAGTACCCACTTGTACGGCGAGAATCATTCGCGTAGTGGTGGTCTTCACTGACTGAAGGGGGAGGAGGAGGTGCATGATCAGGCAGCTGCGGCACAGGAGGCACTTTTGTTGCATTTGCCATGTATGGAATTGCGAACCCATCGCCGGTATCTAACTCAGGCAGACTATGCTGTTTCTCGTGATAAGACGGGAATCGGCCGGTGACAGATGTTTCAGATACATCCAACGGCGACATGTCAGGGCTGTAAGGTTGTTGGTGGAAGCTCATTTCCTCTCTTATAGACTCAGGTCTCGAATCTGCTGGGCGACTATGCCTTCCATCGTGGAAGTTTGACGCGGGATAATGAGACGCAGAGTCTCTTGACATACGCCCATGGCTCTCATTGCTATCGATGGAGAAATCGGTCCAGACGGAGTGTTGACTTGATCGATTGGCTGGCGACATAAGAGGGGGCACAGTCAGGCTGTTTGACGTATCTGGGGTATGTTCAGGATCGGTAAACACCGCTTGCTCATCAATCGCATCCTGTTCCGATCCAGATAGGGTTGAGTCTCGAAGGCTGGCGATATTGTCTTTCAGATGAGGCCCAATATAGAAGTGCTCCAATGGATCGACTTGCTGCTCCTCGCTTTTACGGACGTCCTCTTGGCCCTCACCTCGGTAATCCATTCTTTCATCCACTGGTTGGATGTGGAATGGACCAAATCCAGGATCTCGACTGAGAATTGTTACAGTCGTCTTTTGATACGCCGGGGCCACGTATGGTTGGGGCTCATACTCAGGCTCCGGCTCGTACTGCGGTTGGGCCGCCTCCTCCTCTGGCTGAGGTTCGAAGTAATGCTGAGGTTCATACTCAGGCTGATGCTCATATTCGTCTTGGAAGGCTCCTGGTATGCTGGGTTCGGGGTCAAATTCACTCCTCGTTGGAGTAACTTGTTGAGCTTCTTGAGGCGATGCCGCTTCCAAAGATATCTTGATAGAGGCATGCTCAGTTTGCGGACCATCGTCTTCAAAAGGATCCCTGTACATTGCCTTTTCATGTGCCGCCATGGATTGCCTTGGCTGCACAGTAAGGTCGTCAGGTTGCACGATATGCAGGGCCTGTTCTTGAACAGGAGGTTCGGTTTGAGTTTCGCCATCAAACTCTGTAACCACGGTTGTAGCTGAGACTGCAGAGAGCGGCGCGTCATCACTTCCAATAGGCGGCGACCCGAAACTCGGAAAACTACCTGGGACCCCGAGAGTAGGAGAATCGTTAGCCGTTGACTGCTGCTCAACGACTTTAGGAACAGTGGGTGGAACGAGAGCAGTAGTTATCCTCAACTGGCGTTCTGCTGGGGACGCGGGTCGTGAGCTTTCTGCACTCTTCATATGCTCCCTCGCCTGTGCTGCTGCGGCCTCTGCAGCAGCCGCTGCCGCTTGAGCTTTTGCCTCAGCTTGTACCTTGGCTCTTGCCGCTGCCTCTAACTCCTTTTTCCTCCTCTCTGCGGCAGCTTCTCTAGCTTGTCTCGCCTCTGATTCACGAATCGACTTGCTATATTTGAGTTTTATGGTTTCTCGTCGTTCAGCGAAATCTACAGGACCGACAGAAATCTTTCGTCGACGTGTCGTTGGCGCATCTTGCCTCGAAGCTGGTCTGCTAGGCGGTCTGCTCACGGGCTTATGAGGCGATTTTGATCTGTCGACCTGTTTTAATCTGGAGCTTGCTGTCGTCGCACTAGAGACAGGTTGGCGGGGCCGAGAGCTGCGCAAGGGAGGCGATAATTTCGGAGGGGGTGCTGAGATATAAGCGGCAAGGCGGTTATTATTGGGTGTAGCAATTGTAGTAGGCGCGGGTTTTCTCGTGGAGGCATTAGTATGTGTGGGTGTCTTCGCCCTTGCTGTAGGTGTCGTGGATCGAGTAGTCGGTGTCTTCGCCCGGTTCATTGCCACCGGGGGACCCTGAGTTCTCGATGTTCTTCCATTATTCACAGGTCGTTTCGCATTTGCTGGAGAATTTGAGCGTGTCGATGCAGGACTTGTAGGATTCGACGGACTGTTTAGCTTCTTGACCGAAAGAGGAAGCCGGGATGATGGAGATGGTGGTTGAGGAGGAACTTGAGTGTGTGGATGTGACCGATCGACATTTCTTCGGTGTTGTGGAATAGTACTGTTTGAATTCGGCTTTGACCCGGCGAGATCGCTGTGAGCTCGAGTATGGGACTTGGGTATCCGAGAACTTGTAGCTTGTCCATCATCCGGCGGAGCGGTTGATGCTGAGCGATACCAGTCTGTTGGAGAGACTGGCTCTACAACCGCGTCTGAGAGACTTCGTTGATGATGAGTGTTGATGGGTTTGTGAATGTTAGAATCTGATGTCCTCCTTGGCCGGGCAACATCTATTCCATATCCTGCCGTAATAGCATCAAGCTCCTCTGGGAGTATCTCACCGAACAGCAGGCCACCAGTTCGCGCAGGCGGTGGTGGGGATGAGGGAGGATTCGGTGATGCTGCCGGAGGCAGGTGCGTCATGGATTTAGATGCTTGCGCATTCGAGGACACAGATGTTCGTGGTCGACTTATCCTGCTCGCAAAGGACTGCGAATTGCTAGACATGTGATCCTCTGCGACGAATTTTGTTCGCTGCGTGCCTCGAGATGTGCCAGTCCTCGTTGAGTCGCTCCCTGACTCCCGGGAAGTTGTCCCGCGTAAGGCTGAATATGACTGGCCATTTGCGAGAACGGGTGATCTTCCATTGATGCTGCTAGAATTCGCGTCTTTCGGCGGGTTTCGTGGAGTGAGCTTGCGCGGGCCAGTAACGGGCTGTGACGTGGTCTGGTCGAATCTCTTCTTCAGATCCTTCACACTTGGCTGGCCACCGCCGTTGTATCCATTACTCGTCGCCGATCTCGCCCTCGCCCCGTCCAGCGCTGACCTGTCATCGACGGGGTTGGACGCTGAGCGATAGGCAGGCCGAGTAGCAATCCGGGTCCCAGAAACGCCGGGCTGCTTCGGGGTGCCGGCGCCGTTTGTGCGCGGAGAAGGGACTTGACGATTGCCTGAAACTGCCGAGGCCATGGATTCTGGTATCGGCGAGGGCAAGAGGGTGATGTTTGCGTTGGATTGCACGCCCCGATAATTGCGGTAGAAATCGTCCGGATCGGGTGCTGGGTTGCCAAAGGCGCCAGCTAGATCGATGGTGGCATTGGTGGCAGAAGCCTGGTAGTTGTTTGCGGCATAAGACGCAACGGGGATCTGGGGGGATCGATCGTCGTAGGGATTGCTGAGGGCGGCGTAATCGACGGCGGGCTCGTGCTCGAGAGTGCGATCGTGGGAGAAGTGACGCTGATGCCGTGACGGGGAGAAGTGAGAATGTTGCTGCTGGTGCGGCGGTTGGTGGTGATGTTCGTTGTCGTAGTGGTAGTGGTGGTGCGGCGAGTACGGTGACGATGGCACGGCCGGCCCCAGTCGACGACGATCCTCCTCTTCTCGATTGCCTGCCTCCATTGTGGCCCGAACATCAGTCAGGCTCTCGTCCGGCGGATGGCAAACTGGGCTGGGAAGTCAGAGATCCATGCACAGGCTGCATCGAAGGTCGTCAGGGCTTGGAAGCATTGATGTGTTGGCCTGCAACGTGAGTGGGCGAGCGAGACGTTTCGAGGAGGCGACGGGGCGGCCCTGGCAAGTCGTTGCTGGCGAAGCGTTGGCCAACGTTAAACACGGAGGTACCGCAGTACTTTTTTCTACCATGCAGCCCACACCCACACCCACCAAAATCCACACACAAGCACACGGCAAGGATGGGCTGGGCAGGTACCTCCAACACGCTCACATTCACAGCAGGTTAACTCCCAGGCTGGCCTGCAACAGTATCACAGCACCGCAGTATGGTACAGCACACACATCCAACATCTAGACCCAGGAGCCAGCTTCCCTCCTCCTCCTCCCCTGATTAGATTATCTACCTTGTAGTTTCTCTCTCTACGGCTGTCCCATCCCGCCGCCGCCGTACACTACGATGTATACATCCCACATCCACCCTCGGTTGCAGCTGGGCAAGGATAGATGGGCGCGCCACGTAGAATATGAACGGATCAGCTTCCGGAAGCAGAAGCGACTGCGATCCCCAAGGACTCGATTTATCGACTCTCGAGTTAGGCTAAGGAGTCTAATTACTGCTGCTGGCAAAGAGCTCATTGATGGAGGTAAGATGAGGATTGCGGCGCGCGATGGAGTCGACCCATATGTGGGAGTTTGTTATTGACTTGCTGTGTCAGCTACGGTTTTTTCTTTTCCCAGCTTCTGTTGCTTTTCCTTCTCCTTTTTTGTTTCCTTTTCCTGTGCCTGAGTTCCTCCGCCAACTACCTTTCAAGAGCCTCGACACAAAAGCTAATTGGAGCGCTATCAAGGCCAATGACGACACAATCGGTTGGCCGTCTTCTTTCGAGACACTCGCAAGAAGCCGCAGAAGACACAAGGTGCGGCGGCGGAATCAAGGGATGGAAAGTGAGAATTGGCCAGAGACATCGCTTGCGCCGTAGACCTGTCAGCGTATCTCTCGGAGACCCGCCCGCATCCACCACCCGACTGTGGCTGATTCTGAATTGCGCATGGCCAACCGCAAGTCTGCTCGGGGATGATTTGGCTGAATCGAGTGGCCCTCAGTGACTGGTCCGTAATGGCTCATCCTGGCTTGCCAAGAGCCCTCACCCCCCAAAGCCACATCAGACCGGGATTGCGGCTGCATGGGCGATAGAGCGATATGTACTTGGGCCCCGTATCTCTGGCCTGCCATCCTGGCTTGAGCTCGTGCCCTGCCCTTGAAATGCTTCGACAAGACGCTGTATAGCACTGGTGGCCGAGGTCCTAACCGGGGGGTTATTGACTGTTGTTCGTATCCCACAAGTCTGTTACGCCACTGGCAGCCGATCTCTTGCATCGTCCCTGGACATGCCCTGGATTCAATGATTAGCACTTCCAGTCCAGCTGGGAGCCTTCTCAGCTTGAAGGTAGTAAATAGGCTCGATAGGTTAAACAAGATATCTCGGTAATGAAAGATAGCGTGTACTCGACAGGCCTGTAACGTTTGTTTTTGCAAGATCGCCGAAAAGCAAGTACAGGTTGATCTCTCCTTCCCCCACTTCGAACTACCTTATGTATGTATATCTCCAAGGTGTGGCTGCCCGACAGTGCCATTAAGGCAAGGTACCTTCCCTGATGCGCTCGTAAGGTTTTGGCCATCCTGTTGGCCCCCTCTCCCAGCCCAGCCGGTTCCCCGTTTTACGGGCCCCCCATTCTCGCCCGTCTCGGTGCGCCACGGGCAGCTTAACGGCCTAATTGCCGCTAGCACACGCCGCGAAGATCCCCTAACGCACCTCGACCACAAGTGAACCAAAAAAGATCGCCCGCTTGTCTTGCTAGCACGCTCCGGCCAGACACTGTGGCTGTGGCTGGGTCGCTAACTGTTGTCAACACGGCCGCGCGCCAATCACGACGCGCTTCCATACAATATTGGCCTGGTCCACGATCCGGTGAGAACCCAATTCGTGAAGCCCGCCATTTATGGCAGTTCGATGGGCCTGAGCTGTGCGACCTGGCAGCGGGACGGGTTTCTGGCCTTTTGACAAAAAAGCAACTGGCAGCGCAGCCCAAGTTGGACATGTGCCCAAATGAGCCCGCCCGATCGTCAGGTACCCGAGCTTGTTGGCCTGCCTTCAAGCGGGAGGAGCCGTGCATTCTCCACACGAAGGCGGGAGCTTCTCAACATCGGGCAAGATGCCTCACTCAAAGCGGCAGAGAAAGAGAAAGAGAGCGGTCGGCGATGAGCAAGCCGCGTCATCCGTGGGACGACCCCTCAAACAAACCAGAGGCGAAGAATCAAAACGCGTCGATGCAGTGGAGCATGCTTTACTTGTACAGTATTATCCAAAGCTGCAGACTCTACGCAGCTACGTGTTGTCACACCTCCCGAGCAGCTCGAGGCTCAGAAGAAAAAAGATTGCTTCTATAGGAGCTTCAAATGAGCCATCTAGCAAGACACCAGATGACACCGAGCTCCATCTCAGCCGCTTTCTAGACTCCACTATTGTTGCTGAATCGTCAAGTCAGGAGAAAGCGAGGCCAGAGCCAGAGAAACGCTGGCAGAAATGGATGAATTTCTCACAGAAGGGAGACGAATCTTATGTCACTCTATCAGATGGTGTGGCCGGAGCAGCATACTCGCAATCCGAAGTGAGCAAGTGCGGTCCGAATGAAAAGCTTTCCAGTGCTAATTGGCTTTCAGATAGTGGATTTCGTTATATGGCTGCTATTCTCTAAGGAAACGAATCCAAGAAGCTGGCCAAAACATGTTCTTTGCGATGGATTCCGGCGGAATTCTGCCCCAAATAATCAGGGACCAGCTACAATGGATAGCAATTCCATCCCGGGACTGTACCGCGTGCATGACAATAATCGTGTGCAAGCTCTTAAACAATCGCCTTGGCCTCTTACTCTCACACTTTTGGGCCAAGCTGGAGAGAAGATGATGATGGATTTACTCTTGGATTGTTCCGTCTTTGTGTCATTGGAAGCTGGCAAGGCCAACTACTATCAAGTCAGCGGTGAGCAGACCGTTTTGGAAACTTGGTGATATGTGCTAATGAATGTTTTGCTAGGCGAGCCAATTTCGGATTTGCTCACATTAAACAGTATAGATAAGAACCGAACGGTCCTATCGAAAGGCAGCCGCGCTGCAGAGAAATCGCCCTCGGAAATTGGGTTTGTCAGGAGCCGCATGCTTTATGCACGAGCTGCTCTTAATGCACGCGGTCTCGTTCAGTTCGGCCTAAGGCACATTCGTATGTGTGTTGCTAGCATGAATTTTGTCTCGCCCACTAATATGCCGTCGCAGATGTTCTGAATCGTTGTCCGGTACAGGCTAGCTCAAAACATTCGGATGGCCAGCAAGAACATGGTGCAGAGGAGCAGTCAATCAGGAACAGGAACAATACAACTCGTGTCATGATGTACATGTTCCCACGACAATTCGGTCTACACAATGTGTTTACCTCTCAGGTTGATCACACGCAAACGGCACAGAAGTTCCAGGACTACACTCTCCGAGAAGAGGAAATACTTAAGAGGTTTTCCCGAGCTGGAGAGAGCTCACAAAGTCTATATGTGCAAGTTCCAAGACGTTTGAGAGGCACATTGAGCCATCTCGTCGAGCGATTGCAAATTCTGCATTCGCGGTGCTCCTATGCGGCATTGCTGCAACACTATTGTCCTGTAAGTTGGTTCTTGTGATAATCTGGAACATGAACTGATAATGTCTAGGTGCAGAATCAAGTCGAGGATGTTAAAGAGAGTCGCACGTCAAGGTCACTGTCTCAAGCGGGTAGATCGCATAAGAAGCATCAGAAGACCCGCCGGAAGTCCCAGCAGACCTCGACTTCAATCACACCAACAGGTTACTCATCTCTTGTGGAACTAGCTACCCCTATTTCGAGCATTTCAGCATTTTGCCGGGCAGTTCTATCAAAAATCATCCCCAATGAGTTCTGGGGCACGGGCATTAGCCAGTTGCAGAACAAGAAAAACTTTATGAGACACGTCGACCACTTTGTACGGTTGAGGCGTTTTGAGACAATGTCTTTGCACGAAGTAATGAATGGTCTAAGGGTATTTCCGCCTGTCCTGTGGCATTGACTTGGCTTACAATGAGGGCTAGATCACAGACATCGAATGGCTGACACCTCCTGCACTGAAGGGCAAAAAATGCAGCCAGACCGATTTTCGCAAACGAACCGAAATATTTCTAGAATTTGTCTATTACTTGTTTGATTCGCTTTTGATACCCCTGATTCGCAGCAATTTTTATGTTACAGAGTCCAATGTACATCGATACCGACTCTTCTATTTCCGCCACGATGTTTGGCGCTACATCGCCGAGCCGGCAATGACATCTATCAGAGCAAGAATGTTCGAGGAGGTGAAGATGGATGATGCGATGAGGATACTCGACTCTCGGCGTCTTGGATTTAGTCAAGTCCGGCTTCTGCCAAAGGAGACCTCTGTTCGCCCGATTACGAATCTGCGAAGACGAACTTTGACGAGAAATAATAGAAAAATCCTGGGCCCTAGCATCAACTCCATCTTGGGTCCTGTTCATAGTATGCTGAAGCTTGAGAAGGTAAGAGTTAAAACCTACGCATGTTGTAATCTCACTAATGACCCTAGTCCCTTGAACACGATCGCCTGGGATCGACCATGTTCTCCGTTGGCGATATCTACAAACGAGTCAAGGACTACAAGCAACGGCTTGGCCTTGTGAAGGGCAAGTTCTACATTGCCAAGGTTGATGTACAGGCTGCATTCGACACGATTCCACAGCAGGCGATAATAGATCTAATGGCCTCCGTCCCGACTCACAAACAGTACAAGATCATAAAACACGTTGAGGTAAAGCCAAATGACAGTGGGACATTGACCGGCGCAGCGACCACCAGAAGGTGGCACTCGTCCGCGAAAGCAGCAAAGGATGCGTCGCTGTTTGTGGACATGATTCGAAAGAGTCTAGCACCTAGCAGGAAGAACACGATTTTCATCGACAGTGTGGTGCAGAAGGTCCACCAGTCTAAGGACCTGCTCACGCTGATGACGCAACACATCCAACAGAACCTTGTCAAGATAGGCAAGAAGTACTACAGACAGAAAGACGGCGTCCCGCAAGGCTCTATCTTATCCTCGCTTCTATGCAATTACTTCTATGCGGACCTGGAAAGGCACCACCTGGAATTTCTGCAGTCAAAAGATTGCCTCCTCCTCCGACTTATCGATGACTTTCTGCTTATCACAACCGACAAGTCTAAGGCGAGCAGATTTGTCCAGGTCATGCATCAGGGAATGCCCGAATATGGCGTGACCGTGAGCCCGCACAAGAGCCTCGTCAACTTCGACCTAGACATCGACGGGCTCTCAGTGCCTCGACTTCCGGATGGTAGCACCTCCTTCCCCTACTGTGGCACGCGTCTCAATTGTCGGACTCTTGAAATAGCCAAGGACCGTGCGAGCACCAGGGACCCAGTCATCTCCAACGCTCTGACCGTTGAGTTTGCGCGCCTGCCGGGCCAGAACTTCAAGCGGAAGGTCCTCAACGCCTTCCGGATCCAGTCGCACCTCATGTTTTTCGACACGACGCACAACTCTCCGCAGACGACCTTGAAGAATATCTATGATGCGCTTTACGAGACCGCGACCAAGATGTGGGCCTATGCGAAGTGTCTCCCGCGGGAAAGGCAGCCCGGGACGCAGCTGCTAATACAGACTATAAGGGAGCTTGTGGACGTGTCATTCTTGCTGCTCACTAGCAAGTCAAGGAAGGCAAGGTATCCGGGATATGAATGTACCGTTAAGAAGACGCAGGTGCTCTGGCTCGCCTTGCATGCTTTCAAGCGGGTCCTGGAGAAGAAGCAAGCGCGTTACCGGGAGTTCCTTGCCTGGCTAGATGTGGAGATTCGGAAGTTGGCCGTCAAGAAGGATGGATGTGTCAATATTACATTGTAGCACTAGGTGCGCGGCCACGATAACCTGTCTGTATGCTACCTTAATGCCAAAGACCCTTATTGTAAAAGCATGTGATCCTCTGTAACCGGATTCGAAACGCCAAAAATGCGCGTCACATTCATACATGCCTTGTCGTCACGATAGTCGACGCTACACCTCCGACATCTCATCATCAGACCATAATGCCGCTCCTCCACCAATGCTGCGCATCTATATGCCAATGTGGCCACTGGTCGTAGTCCCATCGCCACCAGCCATCGCCAGGCTTGCCGAACCCCATCGCGCGCAACGGGCTGAACGGCACCGGCTCGAACAGCCACACCGCCGAGCGGCTGAGGTCGTCGACGAACGCCCATTGTGTGAAGTGCAGCCACAGGACGACATACAGTAGATTCCCAGCGCGGCGCACCGGGCGCGGGAGCTGGGGACCTTTCTGCGACAAGACCATGGTCAAGGCGGTCTGCACAATGATACCAATCCAACTCAGCAGGAAGAACGCCGGCGGCATCCAGGGCTTCGAGTCGGGAAGGCAGGTCAGGCTACCGGAGGCGTGCAGGAAGCTGGACTGCGCGAAGGCAATCAGGCTCGCGACGACTTTGGTCTGCACTGTACTAAGCTTCTGCAGATGTCCATTGCGGTCGAGCCAGAGTGTCGGCGCTGAGAACGCTTGGCGGAAGGTCTGGTGCCACCAGGCGCCCCAGAAGCCGGCCAAGCCGTTCTCGAGAACTTGGTCGAACGAGCCGAGGATCGAAGGGTAGTGCCACAGCTCGCTACGGGTGCCGAGCCAGCGGCGCAGGAGGAAGCAGCAGACGAGCTGGTGGCTGGCGAAGACGAGGTGCAGAGCTGCGATGATCCCTGCCAGGGATATACTGCTGCGCCAGATGGACACGAGAAAAGGAGGGAGTGAGGCGAGGAGGGCGGGAAGCGGGCGCTCGTTGGGCCCGAGGACGAAATAGGGATCTTTCATCATGAAGACGCTGCAGAAGTCGAGGACGACGAAGTCAATGGCTAATCTGCTCAGCTTTGTGTGCAAGAAGGCTTTGCGCGTCGTGGAACGAGCATAGCCAAATCGCGTGGAAATGGCGATAGAGTCAAGTTTGACCAGCTCCCCTGACTGAGGTTTCTCTGGTTTGGCAAAACGGGGGACTGACGGGATTGACCAGTTCCATCCTATGAATGTGTTAGCTGCAATGCCGACATCAGATCGAATATACCGTACCCGAGCCTCGGAACGCGAAGACCAAGTCTATCGCCCATTCTAGTCTTGTGAGAAATGACGCATTCGCTGGATATGCCTGCCAGTAGTACTCATATTCGGCCAAGTTATTCGCAATATCCTCGTCCGGCGCTGCAAGAGCCCGGAGTCTCTCATCGTTGCTTGCAGTGGTCCTTTTCGCATGCCCGTTGCTTGTAGGGGTCACCGAATGACCATTTTCTACCTGAGACGACCCATTCATCTGACCTGTCGTGACCCTTCGTCTCTTCTCGACCCTCTCAGCCTCAAACTGTGGAGCCATCCATATCAAGATAGTTGCAGACCAGACGATGCCCCACGACTGAAACAGGCCCACTGCATAAGCAGCCGCCATGTTGGTGCTGGAGCTCCGGCCCATCTCCTGCAGGTTGAAGGCGACAATGAGGGCGTACAGCGCAAAACGCGCCTGGTAGAGCCAGGGGCGCTTGACGTGTGGGATCGTCAGGTACAGAATCGGCAGGATGAAGGTGCCGAACGCCGCGTACGGGACGACGAATAAAGTTGCATTTCCTGCAGCAACCTTCTCTCGGAACTGGGCGCGGTACAGCTCCCGCTGATACAGGCCTAGATTCACCGTTTCCAGCATCGTGGCAGGGAGTGCTTTGGAGTCAGGCTGACACGCGTGGTACAGAGATGAAGCCATCCTAAGCGGTGGAACTGCAACAGTTCCTGAGAAGCCTGAGATCTAAGAAGATCCTTGAATAGGAAGGAACGTGTTAAACTGGCTCGTCCCGACCGTGCAATGATCGCTAGTGCTTCTTTGTCTATTCACGTCAGCTTGTCGGTGAGTTCATTGCCGCAGCCGTAAGGTAAGCTGGCGCAGCGGCCGCCTAGGATCAAGGGTGCGATGAAATGCGAGCAAGCCACAACCGGGAATTGTCTCTACGTGGCAGTTGAACAGATTGCAGACATGTACGACGCCCGGCACAGATCTGAGACAGCTAGAAACGAGGTTGCTTGTGTAAAGAGACTCTAAAGATGCACCATGATTTTCTAGTGTAATTCTTGGATGCCAGAAAAAAGACTTGATTTCGAAGAATTGTAAGCCTGCATCTTAATTAAACCAGTATTACCATATGGTTGACGTCAAGGACCCCTGGCCAGGCCTAGACTACTGGCCTCAGCGGGCTGGAAAACGGGCTGCTGGAGCTGATACCGCCTCCCGAAACCTTGCATCGATCCAGGCGCTAGCTTAGATACCGGAGCATAAGGTTACACCCGCCATTTTGGGAGATAGCGTTCTTCATGTCTTTTGCCGCAGTTTGCACATTTTTAATACTTTGAATATATTTATTGTCTATATACCGGTTGTCATCACGCTGTCGGGTATCTTGAGACCGACAATGCATGTCGATAATGTCTCAGTGAATAACATGTTTGAGGACGAGAGCACAGGCGCCACTTTTAAAAAGTAGCGACAACAGCATCGCCAACTTTAATAGTTGGATGTTGGGCAACTTTGGTGGCTATATCTGCGCTCGGCGTGTGTCCCATGTGCGTCCCAAAGAAGACCTTGCCGTCGAACCTTCTTGTCTTCGATAATGTGATAAACGGCTCTTCGTTCTTGAGTCCTGTCTCTTGATTTATGCATACCATATGACATCTTCTGCATGAGCCCAACATCTTAAATTCCTGCTGACCGATCCTCAACGTCGACCAGCTGTCCTCTGCGTAGGCTAGACCCTGAGGAGGAGCGCCATCGGGTGCAAGAACGATATTCGCCCTGAAAACCGATGCGGACACCTCTTCGCCACCTCGACTCGAAATCTCTTGATTGAGGAACTCGAGGCTGGCTGTATTGACGACAAGGATAGGGCTTTCATTTGATAGTAAAATCCTCCGCCTCTCACTCTCTGCATCAGAGTCCGGTGGTGAAGGTGGCGCATGGCCAGTGCCAGCTGATGGTATCACTGCCAACTTAGAAACTGCTTGATGTTTCTGTAAATGAGCTTTGGAGTGCCGCATACTTGGGCCTTGGCCACCAGGAGGAAACCGAGCCAACATGCAGGGCACCTCAAGAATAGCTGAAAAGAAATCATTGATCTCTGGTGAGATGTAAGTCTGGGCCGATATTTCCTCTCCGCAGACCCGGGACGATCTTGATCGCCAATGCGCGGCTTGCTGGAACATAGCCGGGTTATTCGATAACGGTACTGATATCCCAGGATTTGATTGTTTCGAAGTATCCCCAGCATATGTCACTCTCAGGCAACCCTCTTCAAAGTCAAGGATCGGTCGTATAAGAGACATCCGGGGGTAACGTTTCTGGCTGAGTGCCTGGCCTGTCCCTCGGTGAACCAAACACCACTCTCTATCCCAAGCAAGACCTTCTGGTCTCACTTCCCACTTGGTCTCTTCCGGAACCTGAAATCCACCGCAACTTTTGATAGGATATACTGTAATGCTTTTGACGTACAAGTCGGATGGCCGGTGATCGTGTCGTAATTCCTCCACTGGACTAACAATGGTATCGTCTCGATAAAACTCGTCGATGAACGTAACAAAACTGTCGACATCCGATATAGTGCTCATCGCACCAAGACTAGCTCGAATAACACCGGTGGGTTTCCCAGCTATGATGTCGTTGTCGTCACCGCAGCGAAAGCCCGACGAAAAGTTCCTTTTGATCTCCCATGGCTGGAGATCCAGCGCGGAAGCAATCCCACCTGGGTTGCAAACACCACCAGTGCGGATATGGAATCCCTTCAGCGTCGCCAGCTTTTCAAACTCAGCCAAACTAATCCAAGCACCTGTTTGGTTGAGTATATTAAATGATACCGTAGGTCCATTGCCCCCGGTTGGGTCAACCTGAGATGTACTAGGAGAGTAGACTCGGCAGACGTGTTGGCGGTTCCTGTGTCGCAACGCCGCAAGACCTGTATGTAATCGATTCGCTAGAAACGCCACATGTGATGATATATCATTCATGGTACCAAATAAACGCCTGTGCGTATCCATGGCGACATCCAAAGCTATGATGCTGTGGATCGGTAATGTGCCATCTTCAAGCCGCTCATGAAGGAATTGAGACTTTGACGCATGCCACTGCTCCTTGACACAAACGACGGTATCCACAGTACCACCCCCAAAATATCTTCTATGCGAGAATATTGACTCTGATTGACGTCTAACAATCAAAGCCCCAAGATCTGGGAAACCAAAGATCTTGTAAAAGCTGACGACGGTGAAGTCTGGGGCTGCCGTAAAGTCACTCAAGTCCAGTGGCGCCGTAGCCGCAAAGGCGGCCGCATCTAGAACTGTATAGAACGAATTACCTGACGAGGGCAGCTGCCTCAGTCTGGTGGACCAAGAAAAGGGCAGCCGCTGCCCATCCATATTCGACTGCGCAGGATACGCGAACAGTGTTGTCGGACTTCGCATGCTGTGGTGTTCAAAAGGATTCAGACCGCCTAGCCATGAGTCCATCTGTGCATCATCGAGACAGAGGCTATTTCGAGCCTCTTCCCGGACGCCTATCAGACTCGTATGGGAAGTTTGGTGATACGCATAATCAAAACCTCCTAGTGCAGCGCGGAACGCCTCGGCGACAAGCTTGATCCCCGCGGTGGCATTGGCAACAAAGACAACATCAAATTCGGTGGGATCTGCATTGAAGAATTGCAACACTCGCAGCCGGATATCCTCGATACGAGAAGTTGACAATTGAGAGGAGAGCGAGGCAGAATGGGGGTTTCCGAATAAGTTCGATGTCATATCCTTGGCGAACCCATCCATCAGGGACTTTGAGTAGAGTGTCGTCCCGGCATGATCAAGGTAGACGGAACCTTGAACAAGACAGTCAGCGTGTGCGATAACCTCATGCGACAATTGACGCTCCTCATACCATTCAACATTGGATACTCCGTCGTCCTGAAGGCCTCAACATCGGCATTGTAGCCAGAAGCCTTGGTGGTCGCCATCGTGACCGCTTTCCTACCTGGCTGGACGTTTGAAAACCATCCCTCGCCCCGATGCAATAGCACTAGGTGCGATAACAAACATTGGGCAAACAATAGGGAACGGGTATGAGAATGATGACAATGCGAGAAATACAGTCAATTGGCCTGATAGCACAGATATCATGTCATGGGAAATAGGCAATCGAAGGTGGCGGAATCCATCGTGACCATCGACTAAGAGAGCCACTGCGTCTTCATTGGGCGCACCAGCGGCTGGCCTTAGACTTGGGCCTTGAAAGCGCCGGCTGGCGATGACGGAGATCGCCTTACTCCAACGGACGGGGAGCACCTACAGCACTGTAGAGTGGGGAGTGGATGAGTAAGGTGGGGGGAAGGCCAGTGAGTGCCGGCTGATAGTCAGCAGCCTTCGGGCCTAAGATGAGCTGGTTGGTGCCTGGCGCAAGTCAGATGCTTAAGGCTCCCAGGCTTAGAGGATTTGATATGCACAGGCCACCGATAGCTAGATGATTAGGTCAGCCTGGCTGGGAGGCCCGTGTGTTCTGGTGGCAGGGCCTTTAATTGAGTCGCGTGTCAGGCGCGTCTTTCTTTCCCTAAGCTGCGAGCGACCCGCAGCCGCGACCGCGTCAATATGGGGCTCTCTCCCTGCACCCATACCGAGCATCCTGGCGTTTCGCGCCTTCCACCTGCCTCTTAACCATCTCCATTCCCACAGGCAGCTTCCTTCCTGTTCTCAACTTCAAATCTATTCCCGCCGTCCATCGCACCTGCATCAACAACTCTTCGCAATGAGATCGACTACTCTTGGAAAGAGAACAAGGAGCAGCTGCACCGTTACTCCTTTCGAGGAGGTTGAGCTGCCCTCGAAACGACCACGGCGCCAGACCAGGAACTTTCAAGTCAACGACGAAAATGCAGATCCTGCAGAATCAATTGATGTCGAAAATGACATTGGAGTTGAGGGCAACACTACAGACGTCTGGGATGTCTCTGTCGAAGGCACTCCGTCTAAGCGTAGATCAAAAGCTGCCTCGGTAGTTGAAGTGGTGAAGTACCGTACGTCTGCAGGTTCTACGGTATTGCCGAGATACCCAACTAATGTTCATGGTATAGCAATCAAAGCACCGCTCACACCATCGACCCCTCGACATCGCGATGCATTGGCTAGAGCCCCGGTCACGCCCCGACACCGGGTGATGTCCGTGGGCAAGGTTTCCAAGCGACTAACACCACAAACACCTCTCACGCCGTCTTCGTCACAAACTGTGTATCACCTAGCACGACAGCTTTTCTCGAGAAGTGCAGACCCCGGCCAGCTAATTGGGCGGGACGAAGAGAGGTCCCGACTAAGATCTTTCCTTGAGCGATGCTCCGGTTCTCAGCCAAATGGATGCCTCTATGTCAGCGGGCCACCTGGCACAGGCAAGAGTGCAATGGTCAATGAAATGACGGAAGGGACTAAGGCATCATCCAGCTCAATCCGGAAAGCATACATCAATTGCATGAGCATCAAGTCATCGAAGGATCTTTACACGACGCTACTCGATCTGCTGTGCAACGAGACTGAGATGGAGGAAAATGATGCTGTTGCAGCCCTTCAGAAGATGTTCATACCAAAGAAGAAGTCGGGGGATATGTGCCTGGTTGTTTTGGATGAGATTGATCACATTCTGTCATTGGATCTGGAAAGCTTATACCGGGTGTTTGAGTGGTCACTGCAGAAGTCATCTCGACTCGTTCTTGTCGGTATCGCCAATGCACTAGATCTCACGGATCGATTTCTGCCACGGCTGAAGTCGCGGAACCTAAAGCCCGAGCTTCTTCCATTTTTGCCATACAGCGCACTGCAGATCAAGACAATCATTACGAAGAGGCTGAAGAGTTTGCTGCCGGAGGGGATAACGACACCAGATTACACTCCATTTTTCCACCCAGCTGCGATTGAGCTTTGTTCCCGCAAAGTCTCAAGCCAGACAGGTGATCTACGAAAAGCCTTTGAGATCTTGCGCCGCGCCATCGATCTGATCGAGTCGGAGACAAAGCAGAAGTACGAGAACGAGGCCAAGGAGCAAGCTCTGCAAATGACACCCTCGCGAAAGGTCTTGGGAGAGAACAATAACTTTTCTTCACCAGTCAAAACTCCTACGAAGAGCGTCTCTACCATCCTCTGTGACTCGCTCAAGAGTTTGACAGTGGAGAACGCTCCGCGAGTGAGCATTGGCCACCTCAACAAGGTCACTGCCGCAGCCTTTAGCAACGGGACTAGCCAAAGACTGAAGACACTCAACCTCCAGCAGAAGGCTGCTTTGTGTGCTCTTATGACAATTGAAAAGCGAAATCGAGCCGCACGGGATACTATTCTTGCTACGCCAACAAAGCCACGCGTCACCGCACCTACTGTCAAGACACTCTTCGACACATATTCCATCTTGTGTACGCGGGATTCGGTTCTCCACCCGCTTTCGAGCTCCGAGTTTCGCGAGGTGATAGGAAGCCTCGAGACCCTATCCCTTGTCACGGCAGTCGATGGAAAGAAGGGCTCTTTCGCCGTGCTGGAGACTCCGAGCAAGCGAGGAAGAAAGAGCACGTTCGGCAATGGTAATGGAGACGAAAAGAGAGTAGCCAGCTGTGTTGGAGAGAAAGAGATTGAGCAGGCTGTCGAGGGCCTCGGCGTAGATATTTTGAGAAGCATTCTGAGCGGAGAAGCGTTGGATTGATTCGGCATATTGCATTGCATACTTGCATTGGCGCATTGAATGGTGTTTTGGGGCACTGCATGAGGGTCTTGCACAGCCACTCTTCTTTGACTATGATTGTCTAAAATCCGGGGTTGTAGAGTGAAGATGCATTCATCATGAATAGGACTGAATCAAAATAGTAATACCTTCATCCACCACTCGTTCGTCAAACATGACGATGATCTACGTTGTCCAGCGTGACTATTGCCGTCTGTGACACGCGTTGTCGATCGCGGGACTATTTCTAGAAGCTCGGGGACATTGTTCGATGCGTTTCTGGCATAGTAAGTCACAGCCCTTGAGACGAATATCAAACAGTAGATAATTTGGTAACGAGTGCATGTAGCAAACCGCTCGTCGTCTACGCAACATTTCAAAACGACTGCTAGTGGATGATGTCTTTGGTCTCTCCGTTCCCGTTCACCCAGACAAGCTTTCTGGCACAGGAAACAGAAGCCCCATGTCTTTCCGCGAAACAAAACATCTCATGACGACCGAGACAGATGTAAAAATAGACACGAAATGCTTGTCTGGTCGATATCGGGATCTGCCAAGGTGCCAAGGCAGCCCTATAGAGATTGAAGCTTTTTGAGAGGCTGCTGACGCGGACGATGGGCGACGGGCGGCGTCGCGCGATCGGGGTCTCGTGCTTCCCCAAGCTCGACGCCCGCCAATGGATACGCCTCTACTGCGGGCGGTCATACAACTATTATGCAGGGTCCTTCTCCAGCTACCTAGGTAGTGATCTGAGGACTTTGGCAATCGACTCTTCGCCTACCCTATCATCAAACTAAACAGCTCACCTGCTGCACCTGGAGAAAGTAGTCCACTGCATTCAAGCTTTCGCATCCTCGTGTTCTTTCGCTCAAGCTCTTTTGGTCGATGCGTATTGGTGGACTAGAGGCTTCTTCCAAAAGGCCCCTGAGGCGCACCGCTGTCGCAAGCTATAACAAGGTGGAGTGGAGCGAGGCAGCTTTGACACTGCTTCAGACATAACTCCGTGAGCTTCAATCGAGCTCCGCCTCTCTCCACACGGTTGTTATGGTTGACAAATCAACACGGATGACGGCCAAGTCGGCGACAGGAAACGTCAACAGGTGGCTTGTTGATTCTCACCACGTCTTACTAGATCGTTTATACGATTCTCCTGCTAGTCATATATCCTAAATGAAGATGTATCTAGATAGCCCAGTTGAAAGCTTCTAGGTTCAAGCGGGGAGGCGCGATAGAACGGCTCATTTGACGGCAGACTTCTGCTGACTCGTAACGCTGGGAAAAGGGACGTACGGACAGACGTACGACCTTGCCATATCCACCTACGAGTAGAGTAGACTATTCTGGTAGAGTTCGGCAGCGAAGGCGACGCTGCCGATTAGCTGGGCCTCTGCTAGTCTGATGCACTGCCCTATATCCAGGGATACCTACATCGTGGAACCAAACGTTAGGCGTCCATGCAGACGGGGAAAATATACATGAGGAATACGCTTCCCATAATACGGAGCAGAAACAAGCGATTCCTATCGAGGAACAAAGTGCTCTTATGATACCAAGGTAGTGTACGCTATGTAACCTCCTCTGTCCATGTACTCAAGTCTAGACCCAATGTCGCTGAGCTGAGCTGAGTTCCCGTGAGATCCCGCAATAATCAGCCCCGACATGATTCACGGCCGACTGGCTGACTGAGGACTGATGAGCGACTACCGGTATTCCCAGTGTTGTGAAACGAATCTCTCTCCATTTCTCGGCATCTTCCTTCCCAAGTTCCAACCTCAGCACCTACCAACCTGCAGTACTGTCTGTACACATCCACAAAAATTCGCTCCCCTCCCGCCCGTCCGTCCCAGTCCCCGCGAAACCCAGACAAAAGCAGCCCTCTTGCCTCTTGGCACCAAGCAGTCAGCTCTCTTGTCCCAGCCTTGGCAGATGCAACCGCGCAGCAGCTGAGAAGCATTGATCCCGCTATTCTACTGATTACAGCATTTGTTTCTGCCCTCTTCTATCTGTCCGTTCTTCAGTAACGGCCACGCTGCCGCCCGCCCGTCTGCCCGCTAAGAGCGCGCTGACGTGCTTCTCGTCGGGCCTGCTGCTAACGTTGGTTAGTCCCGGCACACCTAACCCTCCCTAGAGTAAAGTATTAATCGTCAGATTGGCGACGCTACTTCTGCTCCCGCTGGCTCCTGCTCTGCTGGCTGAAAAGCCAAGTCTGCTATTTACCGGGGGGGTCCCGCTGCCAACCCACCACCGCCCAGCATTCCCTGACCCAAGAGTCAACCACCAGCTCGCCCTGCCCAGCCCAAAACACCATCACGAGCCTGCAGAGACCCAGCAACCCAGGCGTGTCACAGGACGCCCCGACCGGCAGCCCGCGCATCTTCCCGAACCCTGCCTGATAGCCGGCCGCCGTTGCCGCCGCTGCTGCTCCCCGTTGTTTTGTCGTTTGCCTCTCCCGCATAGATGGGCGCCTACCCGGCCGACAGCAACGTCTCTACCACGCTAGAAGACCAACCCGCGAGTCGCTCGTTCTTCTCCCGCTTCGCCCTACCCATCCGCTCGCGCACGCGCAACCTCGCCGACTTCCACATCCGCCCGGCCGAGCCCCATCGCAAGTACGCGGCCGGCGACCATGTGACCGGCGCGGTCATCCTCACCATCCTCAAGCCCATCCGCATCACCCACCTCACCGTCGCCCTGCACGGCTACGTGCGCGTCTACAAGAACCCCAACGCCGCCAACGAGCCCTTCAACCCCGCCGAGGCGCCCTCCACAGCGCCGTCGCGCTCCTCAAAGTACCTGGGCAATGGACACGCCTCGCTCTTCCAGGACGAGCAGGTCCTCAGCGCGGACGGCAGGCTCGAGCCGGGGAGATATGAGTTCAACTTCGATCTCATGTTCCCGTCCAAGGGCCTGCCGAGTAGCATAGACGTGAGTCCCACCTCTGCAATTATAGGACACGTTTCTTTCATCCCGTGTCAGGATGCTAACCTGCAGCCAGTTCGAGAGGGGCACAATATCGTACATGATCACAGCCACACTCACACGACCCACATCAATATCTCCGACGACGAGCTGCGAACGGAAGGTTTTGCTGGTTGAGCAGGTAGATATTGGGCCCTTGGTACCGCCGCGGCCACGGACGATATACCTAGAACCGATATCAAAAAGAGCGAAGAGGAAGAGGACGGGTCTATCAGACAAGAGTGGCTCAGCAACGTCCGAAGCTCCGGAAGCCGTGTCTGAGCCCGACCCGGCTCGTCCGGCCGAGGCCCCAACAGAAGGATCAGTCATCGCAGACGAGGCGAGCCCAGATGGTCAGAATAATCCCAGGAGTCCGATACACAGCGATATCAGAAGCGAAGTGAGCGGCGACAGCGGAGTGAGCGGTAGCACCGGACTAAGCACGAAGGGCTCGGATCCGGCACAAGGTGGCAGCCTGTCGACCGTACAGCCGACTGGTGGTAAGGCCCCGACCGTAGATGAGAGGACGATTACGGCAAAGATAGAGTTGTTGAAGGCAGGTTGTCTCCCAGGAGACACGATCCCGGTCAAGATCTCTGTACAGCACATTAAAAGGATCAAGAGCATGCATGGAGTAATTGTTACCCTATATAGGCAAGGTCGTGTGGATTCGGCGCCACCAGTCTCACTGATGCCAAATATATCAAAGGAGGATGCACGGAAGTTGGAAAAGGACGAGTATTACCCTCGGTCTAAGACAGGGCTGGGAGGGTTATCTTTGACATCGGCGGGCTCATGCAGTGTCTTCAGGAAAGATCTCGCCCAGACATTCAGTCCACTCATCATCGATCCGGTCACTTTAACAGCCACTGTCACCACAAACATACGGGCTCCTGAGGATGCCTTCCCCACGATTAAAGGCGTTCCCGGAGAGATGATCAGCTTCAAGTACCGATTGGAAGTCATAGTAGACTTGGGAGGTAAACTGGCCAACCAGCTACAGACCAATCAGTCTTCAAGAGCTGCAGCGCCAGGTGGCGGAGTCTTAGCAAGGGCTTCGTCCTATGAGTCGGGAACCCCGGGTCTTGCCTCATGGAATGGTGCCCTCATTAATACAGACCCCTTGAAGCGTGAAAAGGGAGTTATAGTGGAGCACTTCGAGGTCGTTGTTGGTACATCGGATAGCCATCGGTCTAGGAGCAAAGCTGTTCGCCCGACCCCGTCTGTCCAGCCCTCATACGTTCAAGATGGAGGACTATATGAGGGCCATGAGCAGTCTTGGCAACGGCCAGGCTTTGATGAGGATGCCTATGGCCAAGAACCATTCCCAGAGGACTACGCGCCCTTCCCTCCCGAGACACAACAGTCACCACCGCAGCCTTATGCATACTGGAATGGACCAGAGTCAGGCCAGCCGAGCCAGCCAGCGGCTCCTTTCTATATACCACCACCTGAGATACCCGATGAGAGTGGTTTGACTGAGAAGGAGCGAGTGCGAAGAGCAGAGCAGAGATTGCTACCCAGTCAACCTGTACAAGCTCAACAAGAGGCCAACCCTGCCGATGTCCCTGAGGAGAACATATATGATGCGGACAACGCTGAGGCATCCACATCAACTGCACCTCTTGCACCATCGGCACCTTCTGCCCCTGATAATCCTACGTTGCCCGTAAGTCACGGGGACAGTGCTGAAGACGGGCCGTCCGCGCCGACCCTTGACGACGTATCAGCTGGTGCCGCGCGTCATCCCACCGATGACAAGCAAGAGCTGGAGCGCCAGCGACTTCTCGCAGAAGCCAGCGCTCCTCCAGAGTTCCCGGAAGACTATGACGCCGGGGTGGGCAGTAGTGCTCCGCCGAGCGCGAGGAACTCGCAGCAGCCCGCGAATCTGGAGCCATCGGCACCGGTGCTCAGTGATGAAGAGGACTATGGGGAGAACTACTCGTATGGCCCGGTTGCTGGGCCGTCGTCACATGCGCCATC